>NW_024108848.1:0-72002 GCF_013358895.1 Oreochromis aureus
ACTGGTTGACTGAATTGGATGTTGTGTGTGTGTGTGTGTGTGTGTGTGTGTGAGAGAGAGAGAGAGAGAGAAAGCCTTATTATGGGATGATCTCATTGTAAGATTCAAATTCAATATATTTAGACTGGTTGACTGAATTGGATCTTGTGTGTGTGTGTGTGTGTGTGTGTGTGTGTGTGAGAGAGAGAGAGAGAGAGAGAGAGAAAGCCCTTTAATGGGATGATCTCATTGTAAGATTTAAATTCAATATATTTAGACTGGTTGACTGAATTGGATCTTGTGTGTGTGTCTCTCTGTGCATGTGTGTTTCCTTATATGTACATATTTGTGTGGCTGTTATATATTTTTTTGCTGATTTTTTTTATTTAACAAGTATATTTGAGGGACCCTCAGCATGTTCAGCATTTTTTCAGCTGTCCATTTTGCTTTTCCAATTTTTCTGTTTAAGTTATTACTATTGTGCTAAATCATACTATTTCTGCTATTTTATAAGATTTGTGCAAAATATAGTATTTCTGCCAAATATAGTATTTCTGATTGATTATAGTTTTTCTACCAAATCATAGTACAGTATTTTTGCTTTTTATAGGATTTGTGCTAAAACAAAGTATTTCTACTAAATGTAGTATTTATGCTTAATCATACTATTTCTATATATTACTGCCAGGTCCCCCAGGCAGCCAATCCTCTGTGAGGCCTGAGACATTCAAATTTACATATCAGGGCCTGCACGGCTTCCCAGCCAGCCAATCATATCTTAGGGATGAGACATTCAAATTTACAAATCAGGGCCTGGACTGCTTCCCAGCCAGCCAATCATATATGTGGGTTGAGGCATTCAAATTTGCATATTGGGGTCTTCGTGGCTTCTAATCCAACAAGTCATCCATGTCATATATCTCTAAAAATCCATATTTTAATGATAAATTGTCAACAGTTGAAGATTCCTCCATCTCTTCTGAACAAAACGGTGTAAGAATGACCATTCTAGCCCCTACGGTTAGGAAATTATGGTCATTTGTTTCAAGGGAGTCCTCACTATGAGAAATAGACTACAAAAATCCTGTCTCTGTGCTGCGTGTGTGCACCTGTTTTGGCGGGAAAAAGTACACAGCCTCTCTGATTGGTGGATTCAAATTTAGCAGCTCCCAGGCTGCTTGACTGACCTAGAAACTTGCTTCTCTCGTCGTGTGAGTGTGTGTGTATGTGTGTGTGTGTGTGTGTGACACACACAGAGAAAGAGAGAGAGAGAGAGAGAGAAAGCCTTTTACAGTATTCTGTAAACTTTTATGATTTTACCAGCTTTTCTAATATGGACCTCAGATTCTTGTTAACACTCCATGGCACAAATACTGTTCCCTTTAGGCTCTGTGTATGTGTGTGTGTATCAATATTTCTCCCATTTTAAGGTATTACTCCTCCATAATTGTATTTCTGTTAAATCAAAGTACTTTTACTACGTCTTAGTACTTCTGCTCAATCATAGTATTTCTGCTAAATCATAGTATTTTGCCAAATCTTGGTTTTTGTGCCAAATCATAACATTTGTCTTATGTTATAGTATTACTACTAAGTGGAGGAATTTTTGTCTTGTTACAGTATATGTACTGATTACAGTATTTGTGCTAAATCATAGTATTTCTACTATATTATATTTTTCTTTCCAAGTATAGCATTTTTCTGCTATATAAGTGTATTCTGCTATGTTATAATATTTGTGCTAAACCAGAGTATTTGTGCTAAAACATACTCTTAATTTAAAATTACAATATTCATAGTTCATCACAGTGTCTCTGGTAAAACACAGTATTTCTGCTATGTTGTACTATTTTTCTAAATCATAGTGTTTCCATAATGTTTAAGTATTTCTGGGTAAATATATTCTTTCTGTTATCTTATACTATTTCTCCTAAAGTCTTGTATTTTTGAGAAGTTATAATGTTTCTGGTAAGTTGCAATATTTCTGCTAAGTTCTGCTATGCTATTGTATTTCTGCCAAGTATTATGTTTCCTCTAAGATATTGCAGTTTTGCTAAGTTATTACATTTTAGCAAAGTTCCTTTGCTTCTGCAAAGTTTTTACAATTTCTGCAACTTTTCAGCTTTTTCAGCTAGTTTTTGCATACAGCTTCAGCTTTAAAGCATCCACACTGCATTTTCGCAGGAAATGCAAATTTTTCTAGTTCTTTATTATTATTCTTCAAGTTGCTCCCGTTTTTTCGTTTTTTCGTCCGTTAACTACTTTCACAATTTTTGGCCGATTTTCACCATTCAAATTTTAAACTATTCTGCTTTTTCTGCTAATTCCTGCTATGACTTTTGGTATTTTCTGCTCTTATACTTTTTAAAATATTAAGCTTTTTTCCTTTAATTTGTCCCATTGAAATGAATGGGAAACTTCCGCAATTCTGCTAAAACTTGCTTGTTTTTGAAACTTAACTACTTTTTCCTACTTTCACCTAGAACAACCATTCAAACTTTAAAATGTTCACAAATTATTGGGCTATTCATGAATGATTCAGCTTTTTCATATCTGTTACCGTTTTCATCTTATCCCTCTTTAAGTTTTGAGTTTCATCTTTGTGATTTTTCACAAAATACATGCGTTGTTATGGTTGCTATGCACTTGGTTCTAAGTGAGCCACTGTACCTTTGGCAATTTTCTCTTCATGTCCGAACAACTTCTTGCTACTCGCTCAATTTTCACTCAACCCACACAAATTATACATCAAAACGTAGGTATTTTTGCTGGCTTTCAGAAAATGTCACCATCATTGTTGTGAGATTTATAGAATTTTGGCAAATCTCCTCAGACCAACACAAAGTCGCAAAACTCTCCATAGAAAGTCAATGGAGAGCTTGTTCAAAATCACCGCTTGATTTCTGTAATGAGAGGCATATTCGAATCGTCATATCTCCTTAACGAAGCGAAGTTAAAACATGAGGCTTGTCCCAGTATATCTTCAGACACTCCTGACGCTCACAATTCAAGAATTTCTTTCTCACCTATTACCATTTGGCCATGAATTGGGTTTGTTTGAGGGTAGGAAATTTGTCCCTCGCTCAGATTTCTTCAGATTTCAAACTCTGGAAATGAGGCACTTTTTTCTCTCGTCATATCTTTTTGATGTATTTCCACAGAGACCTGAAAATTTCCATGACTGTTCACCAAAGCCTGCTGTCTCTTACGGTGAAAGAATGATATCAATACTCCAAATAGATTTAGAGTTAGAAAGCTTTGTTTGGGGGCAAGTCAAGGCAGTTTTCGCTTGCCTCTACTCAGTTATGGTGCATTAGAAGTCAAATATCTTTAATAATTCATATTTTAATGATAAATTGTAAACACTTTAAGATTCCCCCATCTCTTCTGAACAAAACGGTGTAAGAATGACCGTTCTAGCCCCTACGGTTAGGAAATTATGGCCATTTGTTTGAGAGGAATCCTCACTATGAGAAATACACTGCAGAAATCCTGTCTTTCTCTGTGCTGAGTGTGTAAAAACGGCTGCACCTGTTTTGGCGGGAAAAAGTACACAGCCTCTCTGATTGGTGGATTCAAATTTAGCAGCTCCCAGGCTGCTTGACTGACCTAGAAACTTGCTTGTCTCTCCCTATGTGTGTGTGTGTGTGTGTGTGTGTGTGTGTGTGTGTGTGTGTGTGTGTGACAGAGAGAGAGAAAGAGAGGCTAGACAGAGTTTTTATGGGAGCATCTTATTGTATGATTTAAATTCAATATATTTAGACTGGTTGACTGAATTTGATCCTGTGTGTGTCTCTCTGTGCATGTGTGTTTCCATATGTTTCCATATTTGTGATTGTGTGACTGTTACACTTTTTTTGCTGAGTTTTTTTTTCATTTAACAAGTACATTTGAAGGACCCTTAGCATGTTCAGCATTTTTTCAGCTGTCCATTTTGCTTTTCCAATTTTTCTGTTTAAGTTATTACTATTGTGCTGAATCATACTATTTCTGCTATTTTATAAGATTTGTGCTAAATATAGTATTTCTACCCAGTATAGTATTTCTGATTAATTATAGTTTTTCTACCAAATCATATTACAGTATTTTTGCTTTTTATACCATTTTATAGGATTTTATATTGCTTAATATAGTATTTCTGCTTTTTATAGGATTTGTGCTTAATATAGTATTTCTGCTTTTTATAGGATTTGTGCTTAATACAGTATTTCTGCTAAATGTAGTATTTATGCTTAATCACACTATTACTATATATTTCTGCCAGCTTCCCAGCCAGCCAATCATATCTGAGGTCTGCAGTTTCTTCTCTCGTCATATCTCAGCGACGGATGTACAAAGAGTAATGAAAATCGCAGTCAAAGTACACCAAAGTCCGCTGATTCACCCAGTACAAGAATTATGCTCCTAGTCCACCTAGTTTTGGAGTTACACGACGTTTTGTAACTCCAAAAACGGCGCTCTTTTGCCTCACACCGCGATCTAATTCTGACTGCTCATCACCCTGTTTCCCAAGTGCTCACTGTCTTTCCCAGTGGGCAGCTGGTAATGACACAGGTCTGCAACCTAAAGGTCGTGGGTTCAACTCCACCTTGGACAACATGTTTTTTGCCCTACAAATTAATACACTATCACAGACCAGTAATTCATATTCATCATTTATTACAATTCTCAAAACTTTTACCAGCTTTTCTAATATGGACCTCACATTCTTCTTAACACTCCATGGCACAAATACTCTTCCCTTTAGGCTCTGTGAATGTGTGTGTGTATCAATATTTCTCCCATTTTAAAGTATTACTCCTCCATAATTGGATTTCTTAAATCAAAGTACTTTTACTACATCTTAGTACTTCTGCTCAATCATAGTATTTCTGCTAAATCATGGTTTTTGTGCCAAGTCATCAGAATCATGTTTATTGGCCAAGTATATGTGCATACAAATACAAGGAATTTGGTTCCGTAGATGGTGGCTCTCGAGCACAGCAATGTAAATCTCACACACACACACACACACACACACACACACACACACACACACACACACACACGCACCCACACACACACGTATATATATACATTACACATGCATACCCATACATACACAAAGCTGTGTAAACCAACTATAAATAACTAATCTAAACGTATATACATAAAATACAAAATGAAATGAGGTGGAATGAATACTACAGAATGTACATAAGGTGCAGTTGCAGTCTGGCAGTGGGAGGAGTGTGACAGTTCAACTGTTTAGAAGGGAGATGGTGAGGGAAAGAAACTGTTCCTGTGTCGGGTGGTCCTGGTCTGCAGGCTTCTGTACCGCCTGCCAGAGGGCAGCAGATCAAAAAGTCTGTGTCCAGGGTGTGAGGGGTCTGTGATGATTTTTCCTGCCCGTTTCCTGGTTCTTGAGAGGTACAGATCCTGGATGGAGGGCAGGGGGCGCCGATGATCCTTTCTGCTGCCCAGACAGTCCGCTGCAGTCTGCACCTGTCCTGTTTAGTGGCTGCACCATACCAGACTGTGATGGAGGAGCACAGGACAGACTCAATGACTGCAGTGTAGAACTGGATCAGCAGCTCCTGTGGAAGACTGTACTTCCCCAGTTGTCTCAGGAAGTACATCCTCTGCTGGGTCTTTTTGAGGATGGAGTTGATGTTGGTCTCCCACTTCAGGTCCTGGGAGATGGTGGTACCCAGCAACTTGAAGATCTCCACAGTCGACACAGGGCTGTCTGATATGATGAGGGGGGCAGAGTTGAGGGATGTCTCCTGAAGTCCACTGTCATCTCTACAGTTTTAAGAGTGTTCAGCTCCAGATTGTGCTGACTGCACCAGAGTACCAGCCGCTCAACTCATCATAACATTTGTGTTATGTTATAGTATTACTACTAAGTGGAGGAATTTCTGTCATGTTACAGTATATGTGCTGATTACAGTATTTCTGCCAAATATAGTATTTCTGATTAATTATAGTTTTTCTACCAAATCATATTACAGTATTTTTGCTTTTTATACCATTTTATAGGATTTTTATATTGCTTAATATAGTATTTCTGCTTTTTATAGGATTTGCGCTTAATATAGTATTTCTGCTTTTATAGGATTTGTGCTTAATACAGTATTTCTGCTAAATGTAGTATTTATGCTTAATCACACTATTACTATATATTCCTGCCAGCTTCCCAGCCAGCCAATCATATCTGAGGTCTGCCGTTTCTTCTCTCGTCATATCTCAGCGACGGATGTACAAAGAGTAATGAAAATCGCAGTCAAAGTACACCAAAGTCCGCTGATTCACCCAGTACAAAAATTATGCTTCTAGTCCACCTAGTTTTGGAGTTACACGACGTTTTGTAACTCCAAAAAACGGCGCTCTTTGCCTCTCACTGCGATCTAATTCTGACTGCTCATCACCCCGTTTCCCAAGAGCTCACTGTCTTTCCCAGTGGGGCAGCTGGTAAGGAAATTATAGCCATTTGTTTGAGAGGAGTCCTCACTATGAAAAATAGACTGCACAAATCCTGTCTCTGTGTTGCGTGTGTAAAACAGGTGCACCTGTTTTGGCGGGAAAAAGTACATAGCCTTTCTGATTGGTGGATTCAAATTAAGCAGCTCCAGGCTTTTTGACCCACCTAGAAACATACAGGAAACACTGTATGTACAGCCCCTGTTTGTTCACTTGCTTCTGCTGCTGCTGCGTGTGTGTGTGTGTGTGTGTGTGTGTGTGTGTCTGTATGACAGAGAGTGAGAGAGAGAGAGAGAGCCTTTTTATGGGTGTATCTTATTGTGTGATTTAAAATCAATATATTTACACTGGTTGATTGAATTGGATCCTGTGTGTGTCTCTGTGCATGTGTGTTTCCATATATGGGGGCGATCGTGGCTCAAAAGTTGGGAGTTCGCCTTGTAATCGGAAGGTTACCGGTTCGAGGCCCGGCTCGGACAGTCTCGGTCGTTGTGTCTTTGGGCAAGACACTTCACTCGTTGTCTACTGGTGGTGGTCAGAGGGCCCGTGGCGCCAGTGTCCAGCAACCTCGCTCTGTCAGTGCGCCCCAGGGTGGCTGTGGCTACAACGTAGCTTGCCATCACCAGTGTGTGAATGGGTGAATGATTGGATATGTAAAGAGCTTTGGGGTCCTTAGGGACCATAAAAGCGCTTATATAAATACAGGCCATTTACCATGTCCATATTTGTAATTGTGCAAGTTATTACTATTATGCTAAATTACAGTATTTCTGCTACTTTTCGGTGTTTGTGCTAAATACAGTATTTCTGCTAAATCTTAGTATTATTGCTTAATCATATTATTTGAGCAAAATCATAGTATTTGAGCATATTCTTTCTATTTGTGCCATAGCATAATATATTTGCTGAATTACAGCATTTCTGCTATGTTGTAGTATTTGTCCTAAATCACAGTATTTGTGCAATGTTTAGGTATTTTTGTTTAAATAAAGTATCTATGTAATCTTGTACCATGTTTGCTAAAATCCTGTATTTCTGAAAAGTTATCTTGTTTCTGCTAAGTTACAATATTTATTCTAATTTCTGCTGCTAAGTTCTGCTATGTTATTGTATTTCTGCCAAGTATTATGTTTTCTTTACGTTATTGCAGTTCTGCTAAGTAATTACATTTTTGCTAAGTTCTTATGCTTCTGCAAAGTTATTACAATTTTTTGCAAAGGTTTTACAACTTCTGCAACTTTTCAGCTTTTTCAGCTAGTTTCAGCTGACAGTTTCAGCTTTACAGCATCCACACTGCATTTTCGCAGGAAATGCAAATTTTTCTAGTTGTGTGGATGCTTTAAGCATCCACACTATTGAGTTCCTGTTTCTCTTTATTATGTGTGCCTATGCCAAGAGGCACACATATTACTATTCGTCGGATTTATTATTATGTGTGCCTATGACAAGAGGCACACATATTACTATTCCTCGGATTTATTATTATGTGTGCCTATGCCAAGAGGCACACATATTACTATTCGTCGGATTTATTATTCTTATTATTATTATTATTATTTTCCTTTTTCCGCCTGAAATTTTGCAGTGTCTCTCGACCCGCAGTTTTGAGACAAGCTTCATATATGTTACCTCATTTTGTGCGGCTGGATCTGGAATGGTGTGCTATGACTTTTGGTGTTTATGAATATTATAGTTTTTTAAATATTAATATTTTAGTGAAAATTTTCCCGCGCTCCTCTGCCAAACAGTTTTGACATTAGGGTTACATATGTTAGATCATTTTGTGCGGCTCGAGCTGGACTATTATGTCATGACTTTTGGTGTTTATGACTTTTATAGTTTTTTAAATATTACTATTTTAGTGCAAATTTAGGCCAATTCATCTTTTGGCGCCAAATAAACAGACTTCATTTGTGGTGTGTTGGCGCCATCTTTTGGTCCCATTGAAACAAATTTCAAACTTCATTTGTGGTGTGTTGGCTCTCTCTAGTGGTATGCCGGGAGTGGTACAGCCTGTCTACCCTTATTTGGATACCGTAATGACGACAATATCAATGGCGCGCACAGCCTCGCTGCTTTCAGGAACCATTGGAGGTTTTAAGGTTGCGCGAACCATTGAATAGTTACGGTAAACACAATGGCTTCTATGCTTGGTGGAAAA
This sequence comes from Oreochromis aureus, assembly GCF_013358895.1. Lineage (NCBI taxonomy): Eukaryota > Metazoa > Chordata > Actinopteri > Cichliformes > Cichlidae > Oreochromis > Oreochromis aureus. The sequence continues at coordinate 8,603 of NW_024108848.1, forward strand.
CTCCATATCCCACAATTCATAGCACACCTCTGCCGAGTTAAACAATGGCGGCCACCACTTCGCGTTTTATATGTCTTTTATTAGTGTTTCTAGGTCACAAAATAAACTTTTAAGATATTTTCAGGCGAGAATGTAGGTGTGTAAACTTCAAATATCTGCTTGTTTTATCAAGACATCCCATATTAGCGACAATGCTCTGACGACCTCGGTCCTGCCTGACAGCTAGCCGGCTACCTAGCTAGCTGCCGACTTGGCTGCAAATGGACAGCAAGGGGACTCTCTCTCCTTTCACCTCCCGGTCTCTCGCAAATGCTCGCACAGAATCGGAGTTACAGCTGGATGTGGAAAAAATAACTGAGTTGTTTGGTGGTGCTATAATGCGGAGCTACAACAGTGGGCAGCTATCCACCGGTGTATGACAGAAAGGACATGCCGCGACCGCCGATCGACTGGTGTTTGCTAACGCGGAGGTCAATCGTGGATCAGGGAAAGCGAAGGCAGGAGCGTGAGGTGAACTGAATTTCAGGTAAGAAGTTATGACCTGCACTCTATTTGGGTCAGATATAAACCGAGTTTAGGTGTAGTTTATTTAGCAGCAGTTCTCTTATGTGTTGCTGATAGTCGGCTAGCTAGCTAGCGCCGCTAGCATAGTTAGCTCGCGCCGCTAGCGACCCTTCGTGAAAAAGCACCCAGGCTTGGCTTATATTGAGGCGGGTGAAACTCGTGTCAGCACCCGGTCGTCGCCGACAGTATGTGTTTTAGCTGGACTTATTTTTCGTTTATATGGGCCGATGATGCTGGAAACCCAAGGCAGGAGCGTGAGGTGAACTGAATTTCAGGTAAGAAGTTATGACCTGCACTCTATTTGGGTCAGATATAAACCGAGTTTAGGTGTAGTTTATTTAGCAGCAGTTCTCTTATGTGTTGCTGATAGTCGGTTAGCTAGCTAGCGCCGCTAGCATAGTTAGCTCGCGCCGCTAGCAACCCTTGGCTTATATTGAGGCGGGTGAAACTCGTGTCAGCACCCGGTCGCTCTCTATTTGGGTCAGATATAAACCGAGTTTAGGTGTAATTTATTTTCGTTGACCTTTACAATCGTACTGCCACGGGAGTTTATATACAGCTGTGTGCGCACTAAGTTACTGACGTTGGACTTTATTTTATTCATTAGTGTTAGTTCATAGAGTTGCCGTGCCGCATAAACGGAATCGCCCCACATTCAGAGAAAACATTGATTTATTCTGTCGTTACGAAGCCTCCCCTGTCATTTCTCGCGTGTTGAAACGTCAGTCATGAAACTGATCAATGATCGGCTGTTCGCTCTTATTTATCGCGCTAAACAACAGCAGCACGTTTAAGCTTGATCAGCTGTTGTTAGAATTCTTTTGATTTTAATTTCTAGTATCAGCTGATGTTTGCTGGAGCATGAAGATGAAATCAGGAGATGTCCTTACTGAATCATCAGAGCTGAACTGGTGATGGAGAAACAGGTTTACACTTTAGGTGACATGAATGAGTTGAAGGGAAGTTATGAGTTGTTTTGAGAGACAAAGACCAAGCTCCTTTTTGTGTAGCTGACAGCTGGTAACTGTGCAGGGGCGGATCTAGCAAAGCTTTTAGGGCGGGGGAGCTAGGGCATTAACAGAGAAAGGTGGACACAAAGATATACTTTTCTTTCTTACTCTCATATAAAATATTTAGCTTTTATTAAATAGTTATCTGAATCTCACAACCAAAGTTTGTATAATAATACACAGGATTGGCTGTAGACCATTGTTCATAATTCAGAACACTGTGTAAAAATAACAAAAACAAAAAGTGAATGCATGTGTGAAAAGTCGTCTATAATGTAATGCTTCAAAGCGTGTTCATGCAAACATTGTCGGGTCTGCCGTGGTACAATGGGACTTCTGCTCATGAACCTGTGTGCACAGCGCCTGCAAATCGGCGCTGTACGAAGTAACTTCATCTTTACACAAAACTGTAAGCTGTTATCTGTGAAGCGTGAGCGGTGTTTGTTTTACCATAGTTCATGGTGGAGAATGGCTGCTCTTCTGAGTTTTGCTCTCTGTAGCTGTATGAATGGCAAACTACACTGAATGGCAGCGGCATAGGCACACATAAAATTTCTTCTGAAATTTTCGCTTTCTAGTTATTATTATTATTATTCTCCAGTTTCCGCCTGAAATTTTGCAGCGAATCTCGCCCGCAGTTTTGAGACAAGCTTCATATATGTTACCTCATTTTGTGCGGCCGGATCTGGAATGGTGTGCTATGACTTTTGGTCTTTGTGAATTTTATAGTTTTTAAATATTAATATTTTAGTGAAAATTTTCACGCGCTCCTCTGCCGAACAGCTTTGACATTAGGGTTACATATGTTAGATCATTTTGTGCGGCTGGAGCTGGACTATTATGTCATGACTTTTGGTGTTCATGACTTTTATAGTTTTTAAATATTAATATTTTAGTGCAAATTTAGGCCAATTCATCTTTTGGCGCCAAATAAACAGACTTCATTTGTGGTGTGTTGGCTCTCTCTAGTGGTATGCCGGGAGTGGTACAGCCTGTGTACCCTTATTTGGATTACCGTAATGATGACAATTTCAACGGTGCGCACAGCGTCGCTGCTTTCAGGAGCCATTGGAATTTTTAAGGTTGCGCAAATCATTCAAAAGTTACGGTAATGCTTGGTGGAAAACTCAATATCCCACAATTCATAGCACGCCTCTACAGAGTGAACAATGGCGGCCACCACTTCGTTTTATATGTCTTTTATTCGTGTTTCTAGGTCACAAAATAAGCTTTTAAGATATTTTCAGGCGAGAATGTAGGTGTGTAAACTTCAAATATCTGCTTGTTTTATCAAGACATCCCATATTTAGCGACAGTGCTCTGACCACGTCGGTCCTGCCTGACAGCTAGCCGGCTACCTAGCTAGCTGCCGCGACTTGGCTGCAAATGGATAGCGAGGGACTCTCTCTCTCTCCTTTCACCTCCCGGTCTCTCGCAAATGCTCGATAGAATCGGAGTTACAGCTGGATGTGGAAAAAATAACTGAGTTGTTTGGTGGTGGAGCTACAACAGAGGGCAGCTACCCACCGTGTGTGACAGAAAGGACATGCCGCCAACGAGACATATGAGGCCGGGCAGGCGATTGCTAACGCGGTGGTCAATCATGGATCAGGGAAAGCGAAGGCAGGAGCGTGAGGTGAACTGAATTTCAGGTAAGAAGTTATGAACTGCACTCTATTTGGGTCAGATATAAACAGAGTTTAGGTGTAGTTTATTTAGCAGCAGTTCTCTTATGTGTTGCTGATAGTCGGCTAGCTAGCTAGCGCCGCTAGCATAGTTAGCTCGCGCCGCTAGCAACCCTTCGTGAAAAAGCACCCAGTCTTGGCTTATATTGAAGCGGGTGAAACTCGTGTCAGCACCGGTCGCTCTCTATTTGGGTCAGATATAAACCGAGTTTAGGTGTAGTTTATTTAGCAGCAGTTCTCTTATGTGTTGCTGATAGTCGGTTAGCTAGCTAGCGCCGCTAGCATAGTTAGTCGCGCCGCTAGCAACCCTTCGTGAAAAAGCACCCAGGCTTGGCTTATATTGAGGCGGGTGAAACTCGTGTCAGCACCGGTCGCTCTCTATTTGGGTCAGATATAAACCGAGTTTAGGTGTAATTTATTTTCGTTGACCTTTACAATCGTAATGCCACGGGTGTTTATATACAGCTGTGTGCGCACTAAGTCACTGACGTTGGACTTTATTTTATTCATTAGGGTTAGTTCATAGAGTTGCCGTGCCGCATAAACGGAATCGTCCCACATTCAGAGAAAACATTATGATTTATTCTGTCGTTACGAAGCCTCCCCTGTCATTCTCTCGCGTGTTGAAACGTCAATCATGAAACTGATCAATGATCGGCTGTTCGCCTTATTTATCGCGCTAAACAACAGCAGCACGTTTAAGCTTGATCAGCTGTTGTTAGAATTCTTTTGATTTTAATTTCTAGTATCAGCTGATGTTTGCTGGAGCATGAAGATGAAATCAGGAGATGTCCTTACTGAATCATCAGAGCTGAACTGGTGATGGAGAAACAGGTTTACACTTTAGGTGACATGAATGAGTTGAAGGGAAGTTATGAGTTGTTTCTGAGAGACAAAGATCAAGCTCCTTTTTGTGTAGCTGACAGCTGGTAACTGTGCAGGGGCGGATCTAGCAAAGCTTTTGGGGGAGCTAGGGCATTAACAGAGAAAGGTGGACACAAAGATATACTTTTCTTTCTTACTCTCATATAAAATATTTAGCTTTTATTAAATAGTTATCTGAATCTCACAACCAAAGTTTGTATAATAATACACAGGATTGGCTGTAGACCATTGTTCATAATTCAGAACACTGTGTAAAAATAACAAAAACAAAAAGTGAATGCATGTGTGAAAAGTGGTCTATAATGTAATGCTTCAAAGTGTGTTCATGCAAACATTGTCGGGTCTGCCGTGGTACAATGGGACTTCTGCTCATGAACCTGTGTGCACAGCGCCTGCAAATCGGCGCTGTACAAAGTAACTTCATCTTTACACAAAACTGTAAGCTGTCATCTGTGAAGCGTGAGCGGTGTTTGTTTTTACCATAGTTCATGGTGGAGAATGGCTGCTCTTCTGAGTTTTGCTCTCTGTAGCCGTATGAATGGCAAACTACAGTGATTAGCAGCTGCATAGGCACACATAAAATTTCTTCTGAAATTTTCGCTTTCTAGTTATTATTATTATTATTCTCCAGTTTCCGCCTGAAATTTTGCAGCGAATCTCGCCCGCAGTTTTGAGACAAGCTTCATATATGTTACCTCATTTTGTGCGGCTGGATCAGGAATGGTGTGCTATGACTTTTGGTGTTTATGACTATTATAGTTTTTAAATATTAATATTTTGGTGAAAATTTTCCCCGCTTCTCTGCCAAACAGTTTTGAAAATAGGGTTACATATGTTAGATCATTTTGTGCGGCTGGAGCTGGACTAGTATGGTATACACTTTTGGTGTTTATGACTTTTATAGTTTTTGAAATATTTAGATTTTAGTGCAAATTTAGGCCAATTCATCTTTTGGCGCCAAATAAACAGACTTCATTTGTGGTGTGTTGGCGCCATCTTTTGGTCCCATTGAAACAAATTTCAAACTTCATTTGTGGTGTGTTGGCTCTCTCTAGTGGTATGCCGGGAGTGGTACAGCCTGTCTACCCTTATTTGGATACCGTAATGACGACAATATATATGGCGCGCACAGCCTCGCTGCTTTCAGGAACCATTGGAGGTTTTAAGGTTGCGCGAACCATTGAATAGTTACGGTAAACACAATGGCTTCTATGCTTGGTGGAAAACTCCATATCCCACAATTCATAGCACCCCTCTGCCGAGTCAAACAATGGCGGACACCACTTCGTTTTAAACGTCTTTTATTCTTGTTTCTAGGTCACAAAATAAACTTTTAAGATATTTTCAGGCGAGAATGTAGGTGTGTAAACTTCAAATATCTGCTCGTTTTATCAGGACATCCCATATTAGCGACAATTCTCTTACGTGTTGCTGATAGCCGGCTAGCTTAGCTTAGCTAGTGCCGCTAGCGACCCTTCGTGAAAAACCACCCAGGCTTGGCTGATAGTGAGGTGGCTAAAATTTGTTTAATCGCCCGATCGCTCGGCAAGGGTCTGTGTCTTAGCTGGACTTATTTTTCGTTTATATGGGCCGATGATGCTGGTCGATGTGGAAAAAATAACTGAGTTGTTTGGTGGTTCATAGCACGCCTCTACAGAGTGAACAATGGCGGCCACCACTTCGTTTTATATGTCTTTTATTCATGTTTCTAGGTCACAAAATAAACTTTTAAGATATTTTCAGGCGAGAATGTAGGTGTGTAAACTTCAAATATCTGCTTGTTTTATCAAGACATCCCATATTTAGCGACAGTGCTCTGACGACATCGGTCCTGCCTGACAGCTAGCCGGCTACCTAGCTAGCTGCCGCACTTGGCTGCAAATGGATAGCGAGGGGACTCTCTCTGTCGTTTCACCTCCCCGGTCTCTCGCAAATGCTCGCACAGAATCGGAGTTACAGCTGGATGTGGAAAAAATAACTGAGTTGTTTGGTGGTGCTATAACGCGGAGCTACAACAGTGGGCAGCTATCCACCGGTGTATGACAGAAAGGACATGCCGCGACCGCCGATCGACCGGTGTTTGCCAACGCGGAGGTCAATCGTGGATCAGGGAAAGCGAAGGCAGGAGCGTGAGGTGAACTGAATTTCAGGTAAGAAGTTATGACCTGCACTCTATTTGGGTCAGATATAAACCGAGTTTAGGTGTAGTTTATTTAGCAGCAGTTCTCTTATGTGTTGCTGATAGTCGGCTAGCTAGCTAGTGCCGCTAGCATAGTTAGCTAGCACCGCTAGCGACCCTTCGTGAAAAAGCACCCAGGCTTGGCTTATATTGAGGCGGGTGAAACTCGTGTCAGCACCCGGTCGTCGCCGACAGTATGTGTTTTAGCTGGACTTATTTTTCGTTTATATGGACCGATGATTTATTTATTTATTCATTTTAGTAACGGTATAAACAGTGAAAGGTGGTGGATTGGCCAGATGTAAACTTCAAATATCTGCTCGTGTTACCAAGACATCCCATATTAGCTCTGATGTTTTCGGTGCCTGCAAAGAGCTAGACAGGTAGCTAGCTAACCCGAGCTGGCTGTCTTTTGACTCAGGGTCATAGCTGGACTTATTTTTCGTTTTTATGAGCCGATGAGGTTTTTTTTTAGTAACGGTACAAACAGTGAAAGGCGGTGGATTGTCCAGATGCTGGTCGATGTGGAAAAAATAACTGAGTTGTTTGGTAGTCGCTGACGCCGGAGCTACAACCGAGGGCAGCTATCCACCGTGTGTGTCAGAAAGAACATGCGGGGAACGAGGCGGCGAGGCGACCGCCGATCGACCGGTGGTAGATCATGGATCAGGGAAACCGAAGGCAGGAGAAGCAGGCGGCTGCCGGTCGGAGCGTGAGGTGAACTGAATTTCAGGTAAGAAGTTATGACCTGCACTCTATTTGGGTCAGATATAAACCGAGTTTAGGTGTAGTTTATTTTTGTTGTGCTGACTTTTTACAATCAGTTATAATAACTCGTACTGCGTGGTAGCTAGCACGATGGAGTTTATGACAGCCTCCCTGTCATTCTCTCGCCTGTTCAAACTTCAGTCATGAAACTGATCAATGATCGGCTTTTTCTCTCTTGTTTGTTTATCACGCTAAACAACAGCAGCACGTTTAAGCTTGATCAGCTGTTGTTAGAATTCATTTGATTTTAATTTCTAGTATCAGCTGATGTTTGCTGGAGCCACAGCTGTAGAAGCGGCTGGTCGAAACCAGGAGATGACCTTTACTGAATCATCAGAGCTGAACAGGTGATGGAGAAACAGGTTTACCTTTTTTTAGGTGACATGAATGAGTTGAAGGAAGTTATGAACTGTTTCTGAGAGAAATAAACACCAAGCTCCTTTTTTTATTTAGCTGACAGCTGGTAACTGTGCAGGGGCGGATCTAGCAAAGCTTTTGCCAGGGGCCAGGTAGGGCATTAACAGAGAAAGGTGGACACAAAGATATACTTTTCTTTCTTACTCTCATACAGGAGTGCAGAATTATTAGGCAAGTTGTATTTTTGAGGAATAATTTTATTATTGAACAACAACCATGTTCTCAATGAACCCAAAAACACATTAATATCAAAGCTGAATGTTTTCGGAAGTAGTTTTTAGTTTGTGTTTAGTTTTAGCTATTTTAGGGGATATCTGTGTGTGCAGGTGACTATTACTGTGCATAATTATTAGGCAACTTAACAAAAACAAATATATACCCATTTCAATTATTTATTTTTACCAGTGAAACCAATATAACATCTCCACATTCACAAATATACATTTCTGACATTCAAAACAAAACAAAAACAAATCAGCGACCAATATAGCCACCTTTCTTTGCAAGGACACTCAAAAGCCTGCCATCCATGGATTCTGTCAGTGTTTTGATCTGTTCACCATCAACATTGCGTGCAGCAGCAACCACAGCCTCCCAGACACTGTTCAGAGAGGTGTACTGTTTTCCTCCTTGTAAATCTCACATTTGATGATGGACCACAGGTTCTCAATGGGGTTCAGATCAGGTGAACAAGGAGGCCATGTCATTAGTTTTTCTTCTTTTAAACCCTTTCTTGCCAGCCACGCTGTGGAGTACTTGGACGCTGTGTGATGGAGCATTGTCCTGCATGAAAATCATGTTTTCTTGAAGGATGCAGACTTTTCCTGTACCACTGCTTGAAGAAGGTGTCTTCCAGAAACTTGCAGTAGGACTGGGAGTTGAGCTTGACGCCATCCTCAACCCAAAAAGGCCCCACAAGCTCACCTTTGATGATACCAGCCCAAACCAGTACTCCACCTCCACCTTGCTGGCGTCTGAGTGGGACTGGAGCTCTCTGCCCTTTACCAATCCAGCCACGGGCCCATCCATCTGGCCCATCAAGACTCACTCTCATTTCATCAGTCCATAAAACCTTAGAAAATCAGTCTTGAGATATTTCTTGGCCCAGTCTTGACGTTTCAGCTTGTGTGTCTTGTTCAGTGGTGGTCGTCTTTCAGCCTTTCTTACCTTGGCCATGTCTCTGAGTATTGCACACCTTGTGCTTTTGGGCACTCCAGTGATGTTGCAGCTCTGAAATATGGCCAAACTGGTGGCAAGTGGCATCTTGGCAGCTGCACGCTTGACTTTTCTCAGTTCATGGGCAGTTATTTTGCGCCTTGGTTTTTCCACACGCTTCTTGCGACCCTGTTGACTATTTTGAATGAAACGCTTGATTGTTCGATGATCACGCTTCAGAAGCTTTGCAATTTTAAGACTGCTACATCCCTCTGCAAGATATCTCACTATTTTTGACTTTTCTGAGCCTGTCAAGTCCTTCTTTTGACCCATTTTGCCAAAGGAAAGGAAGTTGCCTAATAATTATGCACACCTGATATAGGGTGTTGATGTCATTAGACCATACCCCTTCTCATTACAGAGATGCACATCACCTAATATGCTTAATTGGTAGTAGGCTTTCGAGCCTATACAGCTTGGAGTAAGACAACATGCATGAAGAGGATGATGTGGACAAAATACTCATTTGCCTAATAATTCTGCACCCTGTATAAAATATTTAGCTTTTATTAAATAGTTATCTGAATCTTACAACCAAAGTTTGTATAATAATACACAAGATTGGCTGTAGACCATTGTTCATCATTCAGAACACTGTGTAAAAATAACAAAAAACAAAAAGTGAATGCAAAAGTGCATATATATTTATTTTATGTGTTTGATGTGTGTGTCGGGCGTGGTCTGCAGTGCCGCTGCAGGGGAGGTGGACCCACGGGTGTAAAGTCTGTGCTCTCTTGGCTGTTTTTGGGTGTGTGTTGGGCTATGAGTTGAAAAGCTACGGCTGCCTGTGTGGGTACACCAACCATGTGTGAAAAGTGGTCCATAACGTAATGCTTCAAAGCATGTTCATGCAAACATTGTCGGGTCTGCCGTGATACAATGGGACTTCTGCTCATGAACCTCTGTGCACAGCGCCTGCAAATCGGGCTGTACTGAAGTCACCTCATCTTTACCCAAAACTGTAAGCTGTCATCTGTGAGGCGCGAGCGGTGTTTGTTTTATCATAATTCATGGTGGAGAATGGCTGCTCTGCTGAGTTTTGCTCTCTGTAGCCGTATGAATGGCAAACTACACTGATTAGCAGCGGCATAGGCACACATAAAATTTCTTCTGAAATTTTCGCTTTCTAGTTCTTTATTATCCTACTTTATTATTATTCCAGTTGCCACTTTTGTACGCGTTTTTTCGGCACTTAACTACTTCCACAATTTTCAGCCGATTTTCACCGCTCAAATTTTAAACTATTCTACTATTTCTGCTAATTCCTGCTATGACTTTTGGTATTTTCTGCTGTTATACTTTTTAAAATATTAAGCTTTTATGCAATTTTTGTCCCATTGAAATGAATGGAAAACTTCCAAAATTCTGCTAAAACTTGCTTGTTTTTGAAACTTAACTACTTTGTCATACTTTCACCTAGAACAACCATTCAAACTTTAAAATGTTCACAAATTATTGGGCTATTCATGAATGATTCAGCTTTTTCATATCTGTTACCATTTTCATATTGTCCCTCTTTAAGTTTTGAGTTTCATTTTGTGATTTTTCACAAAATACATGCGTTGTTATGGTTGCTATGCAGTTGGTTCTAAGTGAGCCACTGTACCTTTGGCAATTTTCTCTTCATGTCCGAACAACTTCTTGCTACTTGATCAATTTTCACTCAACCCACACAAATTATACATCAAAACGTAGGTATTTTTGCTGGCTTTCAGAAAATGTCACCATCATTGTTGTGAGATTTATAGAATTTTGGCAAATCTCCTCAGACCAACACAAAGTCAGAAAACTCTCCATAGAAAGTCAATGGAGAGTTTGTTCAAAATCATCGCTTGATTTCTCTAATGAGAGGCATATTCGAATCGTCATATCTCCTTAACGAAGCGAAGTTACTACATGAGGCTTGTCCCCGCATATCTTCAGACACTCCTGACACTCACAATTCAAGAATTTTTTTCTCACCTATTACCGTTCTGAAATGAGTTAGACTTGTTTGAGGGTAGGAAATTCGTCCTTCGCTCAGATTTCTTCAGCTTTCAAACTCTGGAAATGAACCACTTTTTCTCTCGTCATATCTTTTGATAGATTTCCACAAAGACCTGAAAATTTCCATGACTGTTCACCAAAGCCTGCTGTCTCTTACGGTGAAAGAATGATATCGAAACTCCAAATAGATTTAGAGTTAGAAAGCGTTGTTTGAGGGTAGGTCAAGGCAGTTTTTGCTTCGCCTCTACTCAGTTATGGTGCATTACAAGTCAAATATCGTTAATAATTCATATTTTAATGATAAATTGTTAACACTTTAAGATTCCCCATCTCTTCTGAACAAAACGGTGTAAGAATGACCGTTCTAGCCCCTACGGTTAGGAAATTATGGCCATTTGTTTGAGAGGAATCCTCACTATGAGAAATACACTGCAGAAATCCTGTCTCTCTCTGTGCTGAGTGTGTGTAAAACGGCTGCACCTGTTTTGGCGGGAAAAAGTACACAGCCTCTCTGATTGGTGGATTCAAATTTAGCAGCTCCCAGGCTGCTTGATTGACCTAGAAACTTGCTTTCTCTCTCTCCCTGTGTGTGTGTGTGTGTGTGTGTGTGTGTGTGTGTGTGTGTGTGTGTGACAGAGAGAGAGAGAAAGGGAGGCGAGAGAGAGTTTTTATGGGAGCATCTTATTATATGATTTAAATTCAATATATTTAGACTGGTTGACTGAATTTGGTCCTGTGTGTCTCTCTCTGCATGTGTGTTTCCATATGTGTCCATATTTGTGATTGTGTCACTGTTATACTGTTTTTTTTTTTGCTGATTTTTTCATTTAACAATTACATTTGAGGGACCCTTAGCATGTTCAGGATTCTTTCAGCTGTCCATTTTGCTTTTCCAATTTTTCTATTTAAGTTATTACTACTGTGTTGAGTCATAGCATGTCTGTTGCTTTTCAGTATTTGTGCTAAATACAGCATTTCTGCAAAGTCATACTATGTCTGCTATTTTATGAGATTTGTGCTAAATACAGCATTTCTGCTAAATCATACTCTTTCTGCTATTTCATAAGATTCGTGCTAAATATAGTGTTTCTGGTATTTCTGCCAAATTTAGTATTTTTGATTAATTAGGGTTTTTCTACCAAATCATAGTACAGTTTTACTGCTTTTTATAGGATTTTTAGAGGCTATTTATATTGCTTAATATAGCATTTCTGCTTTTTATAGGATTTGTGCTTAATATAGTTTTTCTAAAAAATGTAGTATTTATGCTTAATCATACTATTTCTATATATTTCTGCCAGGTCCCCAGGCAGCTAATCCTCTGTGAGGACTGATACACACAAATACATATCAGGGCCTGCACGGCTTCCCAGCCAGTCAACCATATCTGGGGTCTGCCCTTTCTTCTCTCGTCATATCTCAGCGACAGATGTACAAAGAGCAATGCAAATCACAGTCAAAGTACACCAAAGTCCGCTGATTCACCCAGTACAAGAATTATGCTTCTAGTCCACCTAGTTTTTGAGTTACACGACGTTTTGTAACTGCAAAAAACGGCGTTTTTCGCCTCTCACCGCAATCTGATTCTGACTGCTCATCACCCTGTTTTCCAGGCGCTCGCTCTCTTTCCCAGTGGCGCAGTTGGTAATGACACAGGTCTGCAACCCAAAGGTCGTGGGTTCAGTTACACCTTGGGCAACATGTTTTTTTTTCCCTACAAATTAATACACTATCACAGACCACTAATTCATATTCATCATTTATTACAATTCTGAAAACTTTTATGATTTTAGCAGCTTTTCTAATATGGACCTCAGATTCTTGTTAACACTCCATGGCACAAATACTGTTCCCTTTAGGCTCTGTGTGTGTGTGTGTGTGTGTGTGTGTGTGTGTGTGTGTGTGTGTGTGTGAGAGAGAGAGAGAGAGAGAGAGAGAGCCTTTTGATGGGAGCATCTTATTATATCACTTAAATTCAATATATTTAGATTGGTTGACTGAACTTGGTCCTGTGTGTGTCTCTCTGTGCATATGTGTTTCCATATGTGCCCATATTTGTGATTGTGTCACTGTTATACTTTTTTTGCTGATTTTTTTTTTTCATTTAACAATTACATTTGAGGGACCCTTAGCATGTTCAGGATTTTTCCAGCTGTCCATTTTGCTTTTCCAATTTTTCTATAAGTTATTACTGTTGTGCTAAGTCATAGCATTTCTGCTGCTTTTCAGTATTTGTGCTAAATACAGCATTTCTGCTAAATCATACTATTTCTGCTATTTCATAAGATTTGTACTAAATATAGTGTTTCTGCCAAATATAGTATTTCTGCTTAATTATAGTATTTCTGCCATTTTATAGTATTTGTGCTAAAACATAGTATTTCTACTAAATGTAGTATTTATGCTTAATCATACTATTTGTATATATTTCTGCCAGGTCCCCAGGCAGCTAATCCTCTGTGAGGACTGATACATATAAAATTTACATATCAGGGCCTGCACGGCTTCCCAGCCAGCCAATCATATCTGAGGTCTGCCCTTTCTTTCTCTCGTCATATCTCAGCGACAGATGTACAAAGAGCAATGCAAATCACAGTCAAAGTACACGAATGTACGCTGATTCACCTAGTACAAGAATTATGCTTCTAGTCCACCTAGTTTTTTAGTCACACGACGTTTTGTAATTCCAAAAACAGCATTTTTGCCTCTCACCATGATCTAATTCTGACTGCTCATCACCCTGTTTTCCAGGCGCCGCTCTCTTTCCCAGTGGCGCAGTTGGTAATGACACAGGTCTGCAACCCAAAGGTCGTGGGTTCAATTACACCTTGGGCAACATGTGTTTTTTCCTACAAATTAATACACTATCACAGACCACTAATTCATATTCATCATTTATTACAATTCTGCAACCTTTTATGATTTTAGCAGCTTTTGTAATATGGACCTCAGATTCTTGTTAACACTCCATGGCACAAATACTGTTCCCTTTAGGCTCTGTGTATGTGTGTGTGTATCAATATTTCTCCCATTTTAAAGTATTACTCCTCCATAATTGTATTTCTGTTAAATCAAGTACTTTTACTACATCTTAGTACTTCTGCTCAATCATAGTATTTTACCAAATCATGGTTTTTGTGCCAAATCATAATATTTGTGTTATGTTATAGTATTACTACTAAATGGAGGAATTTCTGTCATGTTACAGTATATGTGCTGATTACAGTATTTCTGTACAATAGAATTTTGGCAAATCTCCTCAGACCAACACAAAGTCTGAAACTGCATAGAAAGTCAATGGAGAGCTTGTTCAAAATCACCGCTGGATTTCTCTAATGAGAGGCATTTTCAAATCGTCATATCTCCTTAATGCAGCGAAGTTAAGACATGAGGCTTGTGCCAATATATCTTCAGACACTCCTGACGCTCACAATTCAAGAATTTTTTTCTCACCTATTACCATTTGGCCATGAATTGGGTTTGTTTGAGGGTTGGAAATTTGTCCCCGCGCTCAGATTTCTTCAGATTTCAGACACTGGAAATGAGGCACTTTTTCTCTCGTCATATCTTTTGATGGATTTCACACAGACCTGAAATTTTCCATGACTGTTCACCAAAGCCTGCTGTCTCTTACGGTGAAAGAATGAAATCAATACTCCAAATAGATTTAGAGTTAGAAAGCGTTGTTTGAGGGCAAGTCAAGGCAGTTTTCGCTTGCCTCTACTCAGTTATGGTGCATTAGAAGTCAAATATCTTCAATAATTCATATTTTAATGATAAATTGTCAACACTTTAAGATTCCCCCATCTCTTCTGAACAAAACGGTGTAAGAATGACTGTTCTAGCCCCTACGGTTAGGAAATTATAGCCATTTGTTTGAGGGGAATCCTGACTATGAAAAATAGACAGCACAAATCCTGTCTCTGTGCTGCGTGTGTGTAAAAACAGGTGCACCTGTTTTGGCGGGAAAAAGTACACAGCCTCTGTGATTGGTGGATTCAAATTTAGCAGCTCCCAGGCTGTTTGGCTGCTGCTGCTGCTTAAGCTGCTGCTGCTGCTGTGTGTGTGTGTGTGTGTGTGTGTGTGTACAAAGGAAAGGAAGTACAAAGTCATAGTACAAATCATAGTATTTCTACTATATTATATTTTTCTTTCTAAATATAGCATTTCTGCTATATAATTGTATTACTGCTATGTTATAATATTTGTGCTAAACCAGAGTATTTCTGCTGAAACATAGTATTTCTGCCGAATGATAGTATTTCTGTCAAATTACAGTATTTGTGCTAAAACATAGTATTTTTTTTAAAAATTTCAATATTAATAGTAAATTACAGTGTCTCTGGTAAATCGCAGCATTTCTGCTATGTTGTACTGTTTTTCTAAATCATAGTATTTCTGTAATGTTTAAGAATGTTTGGCTAAATATATTCTTTCTGTTATCTTATACTATTTCTCCTAAATTCTTGTATTTTTGAGAAGTTATCGTGTTTCTGGTAAGTTACAATATTTCTGCTAAGTTCTGCTATGCTATTGTATTTCTGCCAAGTATTATGTTTCCTCTAAGATATTGCAGTTCTGCTAAGTTACTACATTTTAGCAAAGTTCCTTTGCTTCTGCAAAGTTTTTACAAATTCTGCAACTTTTCAGCTTTTTCTGCTAGTTTCAGCAGACAGCTTCAGCATTACAGCATCCACACTGCATTTTCGCAGGAAATGCAAATTTTTCTAGTTGTGTGGATGCTTTAAGCATCCACACTATTGAGTTCCTGTTTCTCTTTATTCTTTATACTTTATTATTATTGTGTGGATGCTTTAAGCATCCACACTATTGAGTTCCTGTTTCTCTTTATTCTTTATACTTTATTATTATTATTCTAGTTGCCACTTTTTCACTTTTTTTGGCACTTAACTACTTCCACAATTTTCAGCCGATTTTCACCGTTCAAATTTTAAACTATTCTGCTATTTCTGCTAATGATCGCTATATCTTTTGGTGTTTATTACTGTTATACTTTTTAAAATATTCTACTTTTTTCCTTTAATTTGTCCCATTGAAATGAATGGGAAACTTCTGCAATTCTGCTAAATTTTGCTTGTTTTTGAAACTTAACTACTTTTTCCTACTTTCACGTAGAACAACCATTCAAACTTTAAAATGTTCTCAAATTATTGGGCTATTCAGGAATAAATCAGATTTTCAAATCTTTTACCGTTTTATTTTTATGCCTCTTAAAGTTTTGAGTTGGAAAATTGTGATTTTTCACAAAATACATGCGTTGTTATGGTTGCTATGCACTTGGCTTCCAGTGTGCCACTGTAGGTTTCGCAGTCTTCTCTTCATGTCCGAACAACTTCTTGCTACTTGCTCAATTTTCACTCAACTTCCACAAATTATACATCAAAACGTAGGTATTTTTGCTGGCTTTCCGAAAATGTCACCATCATTGTTGTGAGACTTATAGAATTTTGGCAAATCTCCTCAGAGCAACACAAAGTCTGAAAACTCTCCATAGAAAGTCAATGGAGAGTTTGTTCAAAATCACCGCTTGATTTCTGTAATGAGAGGCATATTCGAATCGTCATATCTCCTTAACGAAGCGAAGTTAAAACATGAGGCTTGTCCCAGTATATCTTCAGACACTCCTGACGCTCACAATTCAAGAATTTTTTTCTCACCTATTACCGTTCTGAGATGAGTTACACTTGTTTGAGCGTAGGAAATTCGTCCTTCGCTCAGATTTCTTCAGATTTCAAACTCTGGAAATGAACCACTTTTTTTTCTCTCGTCATAACTTTTTGTTGGATTTCCACAGAGACCTGAAAATTTCCATGATTGTTCACCAAAGCCTGCTGTCTCTTACGGTGAAAGAATGATATCAATACTCCAAATAGATTTAGAGTTAGAAAGCGTTGTTTGAGGGCAAGTCAAGGCAGTTTTTGCTTTGCTCTACTCAGTTATGGTGCATTAGAAGTCAAATATCTTTAATAATTCATATTTTAATGATACATTGTCAACACTTTAAGATTCCCCATCTCTTCTGAACAAAACGGTGTAAGAATGACCGTTCTAGCCCCTATAGTTAGGAAATTATGGTCATTTGTTTGAGGGGAGTCGTCATTATGAGAAATAGACTGCAAAAATCCTGTGTCTCTCTGTGCTGCATGCACCTGTTTTGGCGGGAAAAAGTGCACAGCCTCTCTGATTGGTGGATTTAAATTCAGCAGCTCCCAGGCTGCTTGACTGAGCTAGAAACTTACTTCTCTCTGTGTGTGTGTGTGTGTGTGTGTGTGTGTGTGTGTGTGTGTGACAGAGAGAGAGAAGAGAGAGGCGAGACAGAGTTTTTATGGGAGCATCTTATTGTATGATTTAAATTCAATATATTTAGACTGGTTGACTGAATTTGATCCTGTGTGTGTCTCTCTGTGCATGTGTGTTTCCATATGTTTCCATATTTCTGATTGTGTGACTGTTACACTTTTTTTTGCTCAGTTTTTTTTTCATTTAACAAGTACATTTGAAGGACCCTTAGCATGTTCAGCATTTTTTCAGCTGTCCATTTTGCTTTTCCAGTTTTTCTGTTTAAGTTATTACTATTGTGCTGAATCATACTATTTCTGCTATTTTATAAGATTTGTGCTAAATATAGTATTTCTACCCAGTATAGTATTTCTGATTAATTATAGTTTTTCTACCAAATCATATTACAGTATTTTTGCTTTTTATACCATTTTTATAGGATTTTTATATTGCTTAATATAGTATTTCTGCTTTTTATAGGATTTGTGCTTTATATAGTATTTCTGCTTTTTATAGGATTTGTGCTTAATACAGTATTTCTGCTAAATGTAGTATTTATGCTTAATCACACTATTACTATATATTTCTGCCAGCTTCCCAGCCAGCCAATCATATCTGAGGTCTGCAGTTTCTTCTCTCGTCATATCTCAGCGACGGATGTACAAAGAGTAATGAAAATCGCAGTCAAAGTACACCAAAGTCCGCTGATTCACCCAGTACAAGAATTATGCTCCTAGTCCACCTAGTTTTGGAGTTACACGATGTTTTGTAACTCCAAAAATGGCGCTCTTTGCCTCACACCGCGATCTAATTCTGACTGCTCATCACCCTGTTTCCCAAGTGCTCACTGTCTTTCCCAGTGGCGCAGCTGGTAATGACACAGGTCTGCAACCCAAAAGTCGTGGGTTCAACTCCACCTTGGACAACATGTTTTTTCCCTACAAATTAATACACTATCACAGACCACTAATTCATATTCATCATTTATTACAATTCTCAAAACTTTTTACCAGCTTTTCTAATATGGACCTCACATTCTTCTTAACACTCCATGGCACAAATACTCTTCCCTTTAGGCTCTGTGAATGTGTGTGTGTATCAATATTTCTCCCATTTTAAAGTATTACTCCTCCATAATTGATTTCTCTTAAATCAAAGTACTTTTACTACATCTTAGTACTTCTGCTCAATCATAGTATTTCTGCTAAATCATGGTTTTGTGCCCAGTCATCAGAATCATGTTTATTGGCCAAGTATATGTGCATACAAATACAAGGAATTTGGTTCCGTAGATGGTGGCTCTCGAGCACAGCAATGTAAATCTCACACACACACACACACACACACACACACACACGTATCTATATATACATTGCACATGCATACACATACATACACAAAGCTGTGTAAACCAACTATAAATAACTAATCTAAACGTATATACATAAAATACAGAAATGAAATGAGGTGGAATGAATACTACAGAATGTACATAAGGTGCAGTTGCAGTCTGGCAGTGGGAGGAGTGTGACAGTTCAACTGTTTAGAAGGGAGATGGCGAGGGAAAGAAAGTGTTCCTGTGTCGGGTGGTCCTGGTCTGCAGGCTTCTGTACCGTCTGCCAGAGGGCAGCAGATCAAAAAGTCTGTGTCCAGGGTGTGAGGGGTCTGTGATGATTTTCCTGCCCGTTTCCTGGTTCTTGAGAGGTACAGATCCTGGATGGAGGGCAGGGGGCGCCGATGATCCTTTCTGCTGCCCGTACAGTCCGCTGCAGTCTGCACCTGTCCTGTTTAGTGGCTGCACCATACCAGACTGTGATGGAGGAGCACAGGACAGACTCAATGACTGCAGTGTAGAGCTGGATCAGCAGCTCCTGTGGAAGACTGTACTTCCCCAGTTGTCTCAGGAAGTACATCCTCTGCTGGGTCTTTTTGAGGATGGAGTTGATGTTGGTCTCCCACTTCAGGTCCTGGGAGATGGTGGTACCCAGCAACTTCAAGATCTCCACAGTCGACACAGGGCTGTCTGATATGATGAGGGGGGGCAGAGTTGAGGATGTCTCCTGAAGTCCACTGTCATCTCTACAGTTTTAAGAGTGTTCAGCTCCAGATTGTGCTGACTGCACCAGAGTACCAGCCGCTCAACTCATCATAACATTTGTGTTATGTTATAGTATTACTACTAAGTGGAGAAATTTCTAAAATGTTACAGTATATGTGCTGATTACAGTTTCTGTATAATAGAATTTTGGCAAATCTCCTCACACCAACACAAAGTCTGAAAACTGCATAGAAAGTCAATGGAGAGCTTGTTCAAAATCTCCACTGGATTTTCTAATGAGAGGCATTTTCAAATCGTCATATCTCAACGCAGCAAATTTAAGACATGAGGCTTGTGCCAATATATCTTCAGACACTCCTGATGCTCACAATTCAAGAATTTCTTTCTCACCTATTACCATTTGGCCATGAATTGGGTTTGTTTGAGGGTAGGAAATTCATCTCTCGCTCAGATTTCTTCAGATTTCAAACTCTGAAATGAACCACTTTTTCTCTCGTCATATCTTTTTGATGGATTTCCACAGAGACCTGAAAATTTCCATGACTGTTCACCAAATCCTGCTGTCTCTTACGGTGAAAGAATGATATCGATACTCCAAATAGATTTAGAGTTAGAAAGCATTGTTTGAGGGCAAGTCAAGGCAGTTTTCGCTTTGCCTCTACTCAGTTATGGTGCATTAGAAGTCAAATATCTTCAATAATTCAGATTTTAATGATAAATTGTCAACACTTTAAGATCCCCCATCTCTTCTGAACAAAACGGTGTAAGAATGACTGTTCTAGCCCCTACGGTTAGGAAATTATAGCCATTTGTTTGAGGGGAATCCTCACTATGAAAAATAGACAGCACAAATCCTGTCTCTGTGCTGCGTGTGTGTAAAAACAGGTGCACCTGTTTTGGCGGGAAAAAGTATACAGCCTCTCTGATTGGTGGATTCAAATTCAGCAGCTCCCAGGCTATTTGGCTGCTGCTGCTGCTAGTGTGTGTGTGTTGTGTGTGTGTGTGTGTGTGACAGAGAGAGAGAGAAAGAGAGGGCGAGAGAGGCGTTTTTATGGGAGCATCTTATTGTATGATTTAAATTCAATATATTTAGACTGGTTGACTGAATTTGATGCTGTGTCTCTCTGTGCTTGTGTGTTTCCATATGTGTCCATATTTTTGATTGTGTGACTGTTATACTTTTTTTTGCTGATTTTTTTTTCATTCAACAATTACATTTGAGGGAGCCTTAGAATGTTCAGCATTTTTTCAGCTGTTCATTTTGCTTTTCCAATTTTTCTATTTCAGTTATTACTATTGTGCTAAGTCATAGCATTTCTGCTGTGTGTGTGTGTGTGTATGACAGAGAGAGAGAGAGAGAGAGAGAGAGAGAGAGAGAGAGCCTTTTTATGGGTGTATCTTATTGTGTGCCTACTGGTGGTGGTCAGAGGGGCCGGTGGCGCCAGTGTCCAGCAGCCTCGCTCTGTCAGTGCGCCCCAGGGTGGCTGTGGCTACAACGTAGCTTGCCATCACCAGTGTGTGAATGGGTGAATGACTGGATATGTAAAGCGCTTTGGGGTCCTTAGGGACCATAAAAGCGCTTATATAAATACAGGCCATTTACCATGTCCATATTTGTAATTGTGCAAGTTATTACTATTATGCTAAATTATAGTATTTCTGCTACTTTTTGGTATTTGTGCTAAATACAGTATTTCTGCTAAATCTTAGTATTATTGCTTAATCATATTATTTGAGCAAAATCATAGTATTTGAGCATATTCTTTCTATTTGTGTCATAGCATAGTATATTTGCTGAATTACAGCATTTCTGCTATGTTGTAGTATTTGTCCTAAATCACAGTATTTGTGCAATGTTTAGGTATTTTTGTTTAAATAAAGCATCTATGTAATCTTGTACCATGGTTGCTAAAATCCTGTATTTCTGAAAAGTTATCTTGTTTCTGCTAAGTTACAATATTTATTCTAATTTCTGCTGCTAAGTTCTGCTATGTTATTGTATTTCTGCCAAGTATTATGTTTTCTTTACGTTATTGCAGTTCTGCTATGTAATTACATTTTTGCTAAGTTCTTATGCTTCTGCAAAGTTATTACAATTTTTTGCAAAGGTTTTACAATTTCTGCAACTTTTCAGCTTTTTCAGCTAGTTTCAGCTGACAGCTTCAGCTTTACAGCATCCACACTGCATTTTCGCAGGAAATGCAAATTTTTCTAGTTATTCTAGTTGCCACTTTTTCACTTTTTTTGGCACTTAACTACTTCCACAATTTTCAGCCGATTTTCACCGTTCAAATTTTAAACTATTCTGCTATTTCTGCTAATGATCGCTATATCTTTTGGTGTTTATTACTGTTATACTTTTTAAAATATTACACTTTTTTCCTTTAATTTGTCCCATTGAAATGAATGGGAAACTTCTGCAATTCTGCTAAATTTTGCTTGTTTTTGAAACTTAACTACTTTTTCCTACTTTCACGTAGAACAACCATTCAAACTTTAAAATGTTCTCAAATTATTGGGCTATTCAGGAATAAATCAGATTTTTCAAATCTTTTACCGTTTTATTTTTATGCCTCTTAAAGTTTTGAGTTGGAAAATTGTGATTTTTCACAAAATACATGCGTTGTTATGGTTGCTATGCACTTGGCTTCCAGTGTGCCACTGTAGGTTTCGCAGTCTTCTCTTCATGTCCGAACAACTTCTTGCTACTTGCTCAATTTTCACTCAACTTCCACAAATTATACATCAAAACGTAGGTATTTTTGCTGGCTTTCCGAAAATGTCACCATCATTGTTGTGAGACTTATAGAATTTTGGCAAATCTCCTCAGAGCAACACAAAGTCTGAAAACTCTCCATAGAAAGTCAATGGAGAGTTTGTTCAAAATCACCGCTTGATTTCTGTAATGAGAGGCATATTCGAATCGTCATATCTCCTTAACGAAGCGAAGTTAAAACATGAGGCTTGTCCCAGTATATCTTCAGACACTCCTGACGCTCACAATTCAAGAAATTTTTTCTCACCTATTACCGTTCTGAGATGAGTTACACTTGTTTGAGCGTAGGAAATTGTCCTTCGCTCAGATTTCTTCAGATTTCAAACTCTGGAAATGAACCACTTTTTTTCTCTCGTCATAACTTTTGTTGGATTTCCACAGAGACCTGAAAATTTCCATGATTGTTCACCAAAGCCTGCTGTCTCTTACGGTGAAAAAATGATATTGATACTCCAAATAGATTTAGAGTTAGAAAGCGTTGTTTGAGGGCAAGTCAAGGCAGTTTTTGCTTTGCTCTACTCAGTTATGGTGCATTAGAAGTCAAATATCTTTAATAATTCATATTTTAATGATACATTGTCAACACTTTAAGATTCCCCATCTCTTCTGAACAAAACGGTGTAAGAATGACCGTTCTAGCCCCTATAGTTGGGAAATTATGGTCATTTGTTTGAGGGGAGTCGTCATTATGAGAAATAGACTGCAGAAATCCTGTGTCTCTCTGTGCTGCATGCACCTGTTTTGGCGGGAAAAAGTGCACAGGCTCTCTGATTGGTGGATTCAAATTCAGCAGCTCCCAGGCTGCTTGACTGAGCTAGAAACTTACTCTCCTCTGTGTGTGTGTGTGTGTGTGTGTGTGTGTGTGTGTGTGTGTGTGTGTGTGTGTGTGTGTGTGTGTGTGTGTGTGTGTGTGAGAGAGAGAGAGAGAGAGAGAGTTTTTATGGGAGCATCTTATTGTATGATTTAAATTCAATATATTTAGACTGGTTGACTGAATTTGATCCTGTGTGTGTCTCTCTGTGCATGCGTGTTTCCATATGTGTCCATATTTGTGATTGTGTCACTGTTATACTTTTTTTGCTGATTTTTTCATTTAACAATTACATTTGAGGGACCCTTAGCATGTTCAGGATTCTTTCAGCTGTCCATTTTGCTTTTCCAATTTTTCTATTTAAGTTATTACTATTGTGTTGAGTCATAGCATTTCTGCTGCTTTTCAGTATTTGTGCTAAATACAGCATTTCTGCAAAATCATACTCTTTCTGCTATTTCATAAGATTTGTGCTAAATATAGTGTTTCTGCTATTTCTGCTAAATTTAGTATTTTTGATTTAATTAGGGTTTTTCTACCAAATCATAGTACAGTTTTACTGCTTTTTATAGGATTTTAGAGGATATTTATATTGCTTAATATAGTATTTCTGCTTTTTATAGGATTTGTGCTTAATATAGTTTTTCTAAAAATGTAGTATTTATGCTTAATCATACTATTTCTATATATTTCTGCCAGGTCCCCAGGCAGCTAATCCTCTGTGAGGACTGATACATACAAATACATATCAGGGCCTGCACGGCTTCCCAGCCAGCCAATCATATCTGGCGTCTGCCCTTTCTTTCTCTCGTCATATCTCAGCGACAGATGTACAAAGAGCAATGCAAATCACAGTCAAAGTACACCAAAGTCCGCTGATTCACCCAGTACAAGAATTATGCTTCTAGTCCACCTAGTTTTTGAGTTACATGACGTTTTGTAACTGCAAAAACGGGGTTTTTCGCCCTCACCGCAATCTGATTCTGACTGCTCATCACCCTGTTTTCCAGGCCTTCGCTCTCTTTCCCAGTGGCGCAGTTGGTAATGACACAGGTCTGCAACCCAAAGGTTGTGGGTTCAATTACACCTTGGGCAACATGTTTTTTTCCCTACAAATTAATACACTATCACAGACCACTAATTCATGTTCATCATTTATTACAATTCTGCAAACTTTTATGATTTTAGCAGCTTTTGTAATATGGACCTCAGATTCTTGTTAACACTCCATGGCACAAATACTGTTCCCTTTAGGCTGTGTGTGTGTGTGTGAGAGAGAGAGAGAGCGAGAGAGAGCCTTTTGATGGGAGCATCTTATTATATCATTTAAATTCAATATATTTAAACTGGTTGACTGAATTTGGTCCTGTGTGTGTCTCTCTGTGCATGTGTGTTTCCATATGTGCCCATATTTGTGATTGTGTGACTGTTATACTTTTTTTTTGATTTTTTTTTTTTCAATTAACAATTAGATTTGAGGGACCCTTAGCATGTTCAGGATTTTTCCAGCTGTCCATTTTGCTTTTCCAATTTTTCTATAAGTTATTACTGTTGTGCTAAATCATAGCATTTCTGCTGCTTTTCAGTATTTGTGCTAAATACAGTATTTCTGCTAAATCATACTATTTCTGCTATTTTATGAGATTTGTGCCAAATACAGCATTTCTGCTAAATCATACTATTTCTGCTATTTCATAAGATTTGTACTAAATATAGTGTTTCTGCCAAATATAGTATTTCTGCTTAATTATAGTATTTCTGCCATTTTATCGTATTTGTGCTAAAACATAGTATTTCTACTAAATGTAGTATTTATGCTTAATCATACTATTTGTATATATTTCTGCCAGGTCCCCAGGCAGCCAATCCTCTGTGAGGACTGATACATATAAAATTTACATATCAGGGCCTGCACGGCTTCCCAGCCAGCCAATCATATCTGAGGTCTGCCTTTTCTTCTCTCGTCATATCTCAGCGACAGATGTACAAAGAGCAATGCAAATCACAGCCAAAGTACACGAAAGTCCGCTGATTCACCCAGTACAAGAATTATGCTTCTAGTCCACCTAGTTTTTGAGTTACACGACGTTTTGTAACTCCAAAAACAGCGTTTTTCGCCTCTCACCGCAATCTAATTCTGACTGCTCATCACCCTGTTTTCCAGGCGCCGCTCTCTTTCCCAGTGGCGCAGTTGGTAATGACACAGGTCTGCAACCCAAAGGTCGTGGGTTCAATTACACCTTGGGCAACATGTTTTTTTTTTCCTACAAATTAATACACTATCACAGACCACTAATTCATATTCATCAATTTGATATTTGATATACCTTTATTAGTCCCACAAGGGGAATTTATATGATTACAACCATTATGTTTTAGAAAAAAGAAATAAATGTGCATTGAACACTCAGGGGTCACTGTTAAAAAGTCTCATGGCAGTGGGGTTAAAGGACCTCCTGAACCTCTTGAGTCCTGCAGAGCAGTGAGATGAGCCTCTGCAGCTCCTACTGTCCTGAAGACTGTTCTTATTACTGCAGTCAGTTACATAAATCTATCTATCTATGTATAATACAGTACATTTTAACATACTGACCTTATGTTTATTTATGTCTTTTAACCATTATTTCAAATTCACAGAATCCTGTTTGAAACATTTAATGAACTTATAGAATTAAATTTCTGCATGTTGTTTTTTGTTGCAAAAAAATCTAGTATAATAATATTTAAATTTACATATATTTTTCACGTTTTCAATGCCAATTTTGTGTAATGGCAAAGTTTCCCACTACCCGTGAATGCCTCTTTTTATGTCTCTGGCTGACTCCTTAATCTCCGCCCAGTCTCTGCTCCATCCCTGCCGGTAAGCCTGCTTCTCTGTCTCTCTTCTCTGAAATAAAATGTCTATAAGCTGTTTGAGTGATTTACCGAGTTGTTGTTAGTGAGTTATGAAGCCAGTCGAAGTATAAGTCATGTTAAAGTAACACAATGGCTGCTTTTTAGTGAAACGTTGTAATTTTAGTATTTAAAAGGAGTGTTTGGTATGCCCCTAAGCGCTAACGCCTAGCCTAGCTCCTATAGGCCTAGTGTGAAATTAATATGGTTCATTTGATTGTTTAATACAGTTATTGTGTTGTATTTGGTTCATTCAGTGTGTTAGTGTTTCTGAGTCTCTTAGGGAAGCTGAAGTTAGTTCTCCTCTTCACAAATCAGTCAGTTAAAACGGCCTCATTCTATAGGTTGTAAGGTAATGAGCCGCCATTTTAGAACCACTGATTAGCTGCTGGAGCAGCAGGGTCGGCAACTTCAAAGGAGCCATTTTACCGCCTCTGACTGAAAGCCGGGAGAAAAAGAGTCACGTGCCTGTGCCGGTGTGTCTGTGTTGTGGGTTAATTAACAGAAGGGAGCAATAGAGTGAGGATAAAACACATAATATAAGAATAATGACATTTCTTAACAAGAAGAAGTTTTTTAATTAATCAATTTTAGTTTTTTAGTTAAATTTTTAAGAACTGTTTAACAAACACTTGTTTGTACAGGTTGTTTTTTTTTAAAATAAAACCTACACCTGCAGCTCTGTTTAACTTCTCACTTTGTGAAAAATTAATGAAATCTAAAAAGGCCACCTTCAAATAAATAAAATGCAGCAGTGCACCATTAATATTATAAATATGATATGTAGATATTTAAAACAACAGCATATTAAATGATACTGTGTGCAGGTAATATTTTTAGGAAGCAGAATTTGAATGCAGACCAACTCAAATGTTGAAGCCTACAAAAATATCATCCAAGCTTTCATTTATGATTGTTCATGCTTTGAAATTGTGATGTCAGAATTTGATAAAGTGTGCAGTGCTAGGTGTAGCAAATCACTGCTTATGAAATCTACTGTGTTATCTAATAGCACCAAACTAATAGAGCTATCACATAACTGAGAAACTTGTGTGGCTTATTACAAATGGATGAAACCACATTTTACCTTAATGAAGACAGTAATATTTAATAAGGTGTAGAAAAAGAGGTGAGTTGTTTGTTGCTGTGGTAAACAAAGAAGTGTACTGAATCTTTTGGACTACACAGAGTGATGCAGTATTGACTCTGATGCTGATTTGAGTTGTCTCATTCTGTATTTTTGTGCTTTGTCTTTTGTTACACAGAGTGAACGAGATCTTTGGTTTTGCCTTTGCTGGTAAGTTAACAGTGATTGTAACTGAAGCAGTATGAACCTGGCATTGTGTAGCACATTTGACGACTTACATACAGTAGTTTGACTTTTTGTGATACGTTTCCATTTACTGATTGGCAAAACACAAGATTTGTGACCTGTAGCAGCAAAGCCCCCACACAGGGCCTCTGACTGTCCCTGAAAATGTCCCTGAAGTTTAGTAGCCCATTTATGTATGATTTAAATTTCATATGGCTTATTGAATTCAAACAGTTAAATGTCAGATGTCTTTATCCAGGTGTTCATTTTGTCCTTATGTTTGTGGATTTAAGTAGCAGACAAAACAATGAAAGTGTTTTAGGAGAGTCCGTATAAGTGGTGGCTCAAACACTTAAGAGCTGCACAGGTATTGATTCATATTGTCTCTCAAATTCTGCTGATGTATTATATTAAAGTCAGAACACTGTAGAAGTACTTTGCCTCACTCGGTATAAGTAATAGCTTTAACAGTTAAGCAATAATAAAACGAAGAGAACCAGAGGTGTGAGTGGACATTGTTAGGTAAATTACAGCCAGTGTGTCTAATTAGTTTATTACTTATTTAGTGAATATAATGATTTTACAATTAAATAGAAATGTTGCCAAAAGGGACATTGCAAAATACATAAATATTCCTAGCAACGGGTACAATGAAAGGACTTTTTAGTGTAATATTTTAGGACATTTAATTTTAATCACAAACATTCTGCACCTCTGTTATTGTAACATGTCAATATTTACATAAAACCTCATCATGTAAAACATGATGAGGTTTTCTGTTGCTTCTGATTACAAGAATTACTTTGTATTTAATGTTTTTAACCTGAAAGGACATTAAAAGTTTTGATTTTTCACACTTTATTAGCACTGACCTGTTGTAGAAAATGTTTGAGCCACAAGGCTTCTGTGTAGGAAATATTTGGTGTATCCTGCACTTGTGCCAACAAATATTGGTGCCTGTTCTTTGCATTTCTGTAGTAATAATGCTTTTTATTACACATGCTAAAGCCATGTGAGACCCTGCAGTTCAATTATCTCCTCTTCAGACTACAGTAAACTTAAAAAGCTTAAAGTAATTTAGGATTTTACTAGTTAATTTGTGTCACAGTAAATTGGATTGTGTGTGAAGAGGCTCAACAGTCTGAATCATCTAACAGTGATCTGATGAATTGTTTCCTTTCTCTAGACTGCTGATCTGATCGTCTCAAGTCTGGTAAGTAAAGGTTTTTCTGAGGTGCAGTGCTGGGAAATGTTTCTCATGATAGGAGATTCAGTGTAGTGGTGTGAGTGAGCACAGCTATTGGTGATCATCAAAAGTCATCAAATCCTAGTAAAGTCTGTGTAAACATTTCCAGACCTACAGAGGTCCGTAGGTTATTGTAGCAGCACATATTTTTTTCACATTAGAGCAGCTCATGAACAGCAGTTTAGGTACAATTAAGTCTTCAAATAGGGCCTTGTGGATTTCAAAAGCTTCTTTCCTTCAATAATTAAGTCACTGTCTGAAAACTGCTCTTTGAATTAGTCTTTTATAATTAAAGATTTTGTTGATGACTGGAAACAATCAAAAGCACAGATACAGCATTCATTTCTGTATTTTATGGTTAAATGATCTACAAAGAAATTATGGTCATATATATTTTTAATTAGGCCTTTAAATCGGTCATTATAAGTATGTCCTAGATTTAGTGGAGTGCTTATGGCTGTGTATTAAACATACCCCAAATGTGACTGAAATATGTAGAAACAGTATTGTTTACTTTTATGTTAACGGTAATGTACTGTATTTTTCGGGTTATAAGGCGTATGCAGCTAACCAAATATTCAGATAACTCAAACTATTCAACTCATTCACAGTAACTCTCAACATTTTTCAGTGGTAACACATAACAATACACTAACTTTTTCTGTTCAGTCCTCTTCCACAAATCTATCAAATTCTTCATGGATTGATCGGTTTGAAATCTGCTTCAGACGCATGTCTCTAAACAGGTGCCAGATTCTCATACACACACCATAATATTATGTTTAAGGACAATAGGAATTACTCCATGAGGCACCTGACTACTGTAGCTGTAATGCTCCAACAATCCATCAAGCGCTGCAGCTTTGTAGCTTTCAAAGTCGTACTAAAACATTTTGACAGATGTTTGAGCGCCGTGTAACACATAAAATTGGTTTGAGGTCAGCAAGCACAGCCAGAATTAATACATACGGTAAACTGTTGATTTTTGAGAAAATTAAAGGCTTTTAAATGTGCCTTATAGTCAGAAAAATACTTGGAAGCCATGTTTATTGAAAATATGCCTAATTCCAGTCTCTTTCTGTCTTACAGGTGACCTGCTGCAGAATACCCTCTCCCTCTATCATTAACAAGCAATTCAGTCTGTCCTATCACTCTCCCTCTCCCTGCTCCATCTTTTTTTGACAAGCCATTCTATCTTCTATCATTTCTCCGCCATGAGCTCTATCTAAGTTGACAAGCTTGAACCTGAGTTGAAACGCAATCCTGTGACTTGAAATCAAGTTTTACCAGAATCTAAGTTTTTGGAATTGAAGTTACCAGAACTTCGTCGATCTGTTTTCAGAATTCTGAGAGATCTCTGCTCTCACTGCTCCATCTTTCCTGTCGTTAAACTCTCTCACATCCAGTCATTTTGCTGGAAATCACAAGTAGAAACTTGAAATTACAGTAGTAGAATTACACTACAGTAGAACTCACAGTAGAAACTACTTACACAGTCCTACATTTGTCATTTTAATTTTTACATTACACTTTGGAATAAACACTGATAGCTTGGCTTACGTGTGCAGTTACTTTGATAAATTATATAAAATACACACCTTTTTCAAGGTTTATTTGTAATAAGATAATCTGGTTATTTTGTAATACATACATTCAGACTGTTATATTCACATAGATAATAAATTGGATTCAAATATATTTTTCAAGTCTGTTTCATTGGCTATAACATTTGACTGCAAGTTTATACTATTATTATTTAAGGACAAACCCTTTTTGTCACTCTGTAAGTATTCAGTTACAATTGTCATCTAGAGGCTGCCCTGAGAACCCAGACTTCCTGTTTCCTGACTGCTGCAGAACATCCAGCTGAAGAATCTTCATCGCCTGTCATCTGATCACCACACCATCACTCATATTTGCTTAAAATATTAGATATCTTAAAGATTTACACAAAGTCTACTTAAAAGTTAAGAGTTTTATTATAGACTGTTGATTGTTGAGATTTATTCTGTATATTGCTTTACAGAAGTATAGACCTATTTGTTATCCAGTCTGGTTAAAAAAAAAAATAGAAGTAACAATATACAGTTTTTGAAAAAGCTACAATAAAACTGTTTTTAAAGAACTTTCAATAAGTTTTATATAGAGTTTGTATTTAAGTCAGCCTTTTTACATCAATTACATAGTTATAAGAACACTTTACCATTTGTATAGTTTTACATTTCTCCATTTAATAGATTAGTTTTTCAGTGTATACAGGTTGAATTTTGTTTACATTTGTGTATAAATATAAGGTCCAGTTTGTACTTGCACAAAATGCCAAGGAAAGGTCAAAGGTCGCTGTCCCAGAAGCTTAGACGGCAAAAGGAGAAGGAACAGGTAAATGTTTCTCAGAGTGGTGAGGAGGTAAAGGTGTCTGTTGCAAGTATTCCCAGTCCAGAAGTGCAGAGCAGTGCTCAGACAGCTGCAGTGTCTTATGCAGATGTGGTAAAGAGAGGTGTTTGCTCATCATCTGTGCCAAATGCTAAAGTACAGCAGGTAATCCAGACTGAACCCCAGGTAACTATGCAAACGCAGTGTGATGGAGAAACTCCAGGACCGTCTCATGTACAGATTACAAACAGTGAAACTCATCCACGAGTGAGTAGCATCTGTGCATCCCGAAGCCAGGCTTCTGCTAAGTATGGAAAGTACAGGAATCAGCAATGCATGGCGAACAGTTTGGTTTTCCTCTCATTCTTACACGAGGATGAATTCATTACCAGAGCCGATCTTAACCGTGTGTTGGACAAAGGCCATGCCGTGTATTCAGATGCCAGAAAGAGGTTTGTGAACAGCGTGTTTCTAGCCTGTGATGAGCTTCCCACAGTGGTCACCAGCCGCAGACACGAGTATCAAGTGGACATGTCTCAGTTTGCTCATTATGGCACATTTGATGGTACAGCTCACCTTCCGAGCCTTGAACAGGGACTACAGTGTTTGGCTTCAGCGGTTCGCTATGCTTTGCTAGTCATGGAGGAACAGTCATTGCAGTTTGCAGGCTGACTTCAGGTGAATACGCATACTTTGACCCTCACCCACGTAAGTCTACAGGAATGCCATTGTCGCTAGCTGTAAGTGGTGGAACTGCAGTTATGTTAAAATTCACACGCCTTAACGACATGATTGACAGGATCAAACGCTTGTACCGAATGTTTAGCATCGCGCCAACCTGCACTTATGAGCTACAGCCTGTCGAGTTCCACAGTGAAAACGCAGCTGACCAAAGAGATGCTGATGAAAACAGACAAACAGCTACAACTGTTCCAGCACCAGCTTTAAATGAACCTGAATTTGAAAACCCAAAATCCACTGAGCAGACACAGAAAACTGTGACCGACACTTTAGCCACTGAAGTGATGTCATCCAGAGTGGATTATTCAAATGAGCCAGCTGCTGAGATGAACAATCGTCCTTCTGATTATTTAGAAATAGAAACCTCTGCATCTTCTGTAAGAGACACTCAGGTAACAAAAGAATCTGTTCCTCAGAATGATTTAAACATTGCCTCCTGTTTAACTGAGACAACAGAGGAACTTTTACATAAACTGTTAAAGCATAATAAACAGCAAAGGAGAAAGATTAGGAGACGATTATTGGTCCAAGAAAACTACCACAGAGAAAGGAAAATGAGAAAAAAAGAAAGACAGACATACACTTTTGATGAAAGCTTTAAGGCAAAGAAAAAGATTGTAGTAGAAAGTCTCGTGATTCTGATCACAGTAAGAAAAAGAGTGTGTACAAAAATAATCTGTATAAACTCAATGCTACATATAGAGAGAAACAGAGAACATTTGAGAAAAATCTATAGAGATAGTGCTAAAATTAGAGAGAGAAAAAGAGAACGTGTTATAAGGATGTATAAAGAAGATTCTTTATTCCGAGAAAAGCAGAAGGAGCGATAACAAGAACATATAGAGAATCTCCCATTTTCCGAGAAAAGCAGAAGGAACGTATAACAAGAACATATAGAGAATCTCCCATTTTCCGAGAAAAGCAGAAGGAACGATAACAAGAACATATAGAGAATCTCCCATTTTCCGAGAAAAGCAGAAGGAACGTATGAGAAAAACATGTAAAGAATCTTATAGACAATCTCCTATGTTCAAAGAACAGCAGAAGGAACGTATAAGAAGAAATTACAGAACTTGTGCTGGATTCAGAGAGAAACATAAAGCTTACATGAGGTCATATGTATATAATCTATATAAAGAAAGTGAAGAATTTAAACAGAAAAAACGATCGTACATCACTAAACGTTATGGAGAAGAGAGAGAATTTCAGCAGAAACACAAGGACAATATGAGAGAACGAATGAGAGTAAAATATTGGAACGGTTTTTCTTTTAGACAGATGCATAATATCAGATGTGCAGTGAACATAAAAAGAAAATATCGTCAGATGCATCGACCAGCTGAAAGTTTACAGTGTCATCCAGATAACAGTTTAATGAATGAGGCCATATCTCGTTTCAGATCAAACATTAAGTCAGCACCATCTTATGTTTGTACTGTTTGTCTAAAAGCTTCTTTTCCTAATCAGGTGAAAATCTGCAAAAGAGAAAATTACTCAAAACACCAAACTGTAGCTCAGCAGTGTCTAACTGGTAAATTTGTTCATATGTGTGATGAAGCATGTAATGATCACTGCAGCTTCCCTGTTGAGAGAAAAAAGGAGTATATCTGTCACACGTGTCACAGTTCCTCAAAAGTGGACGCATGCCAAGGCTTGCTGCTGTCAATGGTTTAGAACTGCAGGATATTCCAGCTGAATTGTGTGATCTCAACATTCTGGAGAGACATCTGATTGCCAAATGCATCCCATTTGCAAAGATTATTCCACTTCCAAAGGGCAGACAAAGACTCATACGTGGTAATGTGGTGTGTGTACCATCTGAAGTCCAACAAACAGTTGACTGTTTACCGAGGCCCAGAAACCAATCGCAGATAATGAGGATCAAGCTGAAAAGACGACTGTGCTACAAAGGCCATCAGCTGTTCCAGACTGTCACCTGGTCTAAACTGATCCAAGCCCCGCGTAAACTGAAACAGATTCATCCACAGTACACAGATATTGTTATCAGAGATGATGCATTGCTTTGTGATCCAACGTTACCTGATGATGACAGCAGTGATGAAGCCAGCATGGCAAGTGATGATTATAATGAAGCAGATTTAATGGAAATTGACAACTATGAAAAAGATGCCCTTTTGTGCGAAAGTGAGTCTGAAAGTGAACAAGATATTAATATGCAATCCTGTGATGAACAACCAGAGGAAATCAATCCAGAGGAACCAGAAAGTGATTTGAACAATGGAGGTTTTGTTCTAGAAAGTTGTCTGCAGCCTGTAGACATTTCAGAAGAGATTCTCTGTTTCAGTGATAACACATATTGTGTGGCGCCTGCAGAAAGAAACAATCCTGTTAGCTTCTTCAGAACTCCTCATTTGGAAGCCATGGCATTTCCTGTGCAGTTTCCTACTGGTCAGAATACACTGGATGAAAAGAGATGTCTTAAACTCACACCAAGTGCTTACTTCAAGTCAAGGCTTTTCAACATTGATGCAAGATTTGCTAAAGACACAAATTACCTGTTTTTCTCACAGTTTGTCACTGAAATACACCTGGCTAATTCCAGCATGACAATACAGCTAAGGAAAGGTAAAACTATGACCAAAGATGGACGCAAAATCACATCAGGAATGTTACAAAGTAAGACAGAAGTAGAGAAGCTGGTAAGAAATAAAGATGCAATCAGATTTATGCAGCCACTCAGAGGAACTCCAGCTTACTGGCAGAAAACCACCAAAGATCTATTCAGTATGGTCCGTCAAATAGGAACACCTCAGTTCTTTGTCACTTTCTCTGCTGCTGAGATGAGATGGCCTGAAGTGATTCAAGCTATAAAGAGACAACAAGGTGAAGAGGTTGATTTTGAAGCCCTGGACTGGTCAGAAAAGTGTGAAATTCTAAGATCAAATCCAGTAACCACCATGCGAATGTTTGATAAGCGTGTTGAGGCTTTGTTCAGAGATTTGCTTTTTTCTCCTGCACAGCCCCTTGGTGAAATCATTGATTACTTTTACAGAGTTGAGTTCCAGCACAGAGGTAGTCCGCATATACACATGTTGCTGTGGATTCGAGAAAAGGTAGTAGTAGATGTGGATGATGACCAAACTGTCTGTGACTTTGTGGACAGATACATCTCAGCTCAACTCCCTGATCCAGAAAACAACCTGAACTGCACAAAAAGTCGCTGAACTACAAAAGCACAGCAAAACCACACAAAAACATGCTTTAAGAGTGTAAACTCTGGTTGTAGATTTGGGTTTCCAAAACCACCAGCCACAAGAACAATGATTGTGAGACAGGATGAGGATTCAGACACTGAAGCTGCAAAAGCCAAACTCAGACCTTTGTTGACCCTGCTGAAGGAACCTGAAGCTGCTTCTCTCACCATAGAGCAGATTCTGTCACGATGCAACTTGACAATGAATGAGTATGAGCAATGCCTCCAAGACATAAACAAGAAAACAGCTCTTATTCTGAAACGTGACCCAAAGGACTGTTGGATCAACAATTACAACCCACACCTGCTTGAAGCCTGGAACTCTAATTTAGATGTCTCGTTAATATTGAATGCCTATTCATGTATAGAATACCTCTGTAAATATATAACGAAGAAAGAATCTGGCCTCTCTGAATACCTGAAGACAGTTATTGACAACTCTGATAAGAACACGGTCAATGAATGTGATGAAATGAGAGCTGTGATGCAGGCTTACTCAAAAAGAGAGAAATCAGCGCACAGGAGTGTGTGACTCGAGTCTGTGGCCTAAAATGAAAAAAATGTTCCCGCAGTGTTGTATTTGTACCAACAGATGATAACCCAGTAAAATGAGTCGCCCGATGAGCTACCTGGAATCCACAACACATGACAGTTGTAATATTTGGATGACAAGTTTGAGTGATAAATACAAATCAAGACCTGAGACACCAGAATATGAGGAAATGTCACTGGCTGATTTTGCTGCCTTGTGCCGGTTGGTGAGTGGTCCAAATGAAGGAAAAGATGTGCTTCCTCTTCTTAACCAGCTTGGATTTGTACTAAGGCGAAAGAATGATAAACCAGCTATAATCAGGTATTACCACTGTTCACAGGAAAACGATCCTGAGCAATATTATGGACGACTGTTGAGACTTTACCTTCCACACAGATCAGAGCAGGAACTGAAACCACGAGGGTTCCAAACCTATCAGTCCTTCTACAACTCGGGTTTTGTACGACTTCCATGTTCAGACCACAGTGAGTCTGTGAAAAGGGTTGTGAAGAGAAATAAAGACAAGTATGAGAAGAACTCTGAGGATATTGAGAGTGCACTGGAAGAGTTTGAACAGAATAGGGATGTTGTGATCGATGAATGGTGTAATCTTGCTCCTGAATCTGAAGTTGTGAGGTTGCAATGTGATGAGAATCTTCCTGAGAGACATTCTGATGATGAGAACGAACAGGAGAATGTCCCCGACTACAGTCGTCAGTCTGATGCTGTAACAGAGATCAAAGCCATCAGAGAACAACCTGCAGTCGATCCAGCCGTGGTACGTGTAATGTATCAGAATCTGAACCAGAAGCAGGCCTCGTGTTCTATGCTATAAGAGACTGGTGTATTCAGCGCGTTTGTGGTTTGAACCCAGATCCATTTTTTCTTCTATATCAACGGTGGTGCAGGAACTGGAAAGTCACATCTGATTAAATGTATTCACTCTGAAGCATCAAAGATCCTGAGCAGACTCCCTGCTAATGCAGAAGAAGCTGACATATCAAATCCAACTGTTTTACTGACGTCATTTACCGGGACAGCAGCTTTTTCTATCAATGGCTCTACATTACATTCCCTACTCAAACTACCCAGGAGTCTGAAACCACCCATTCAAGGACTTGGTAACCAACTGGATGAAGTCAGATCTGAGCTTATGAATGCTGAAATTATTGTTATTGATGAGATTTCAATGGTTTCAAAACCCTTTTTGCTTATGTGGATGCAAGACTGAAACAAATCAAAGGCACTCAGAGACCTTTTGGTGGAATGTCAGTTTTAGCTGTTGGAGATTTTACCAGCTGCCACCAGTGCGACAGTCTAAGCCTCTCTGTGTTTATGATCCAGAACAGATTGACCTATGGCAGGAACATTTTCAGATGATCACTCTAACAGAGATCATGCGTCAGAAAGATGATGTGGCCTTTGCAGAGATGCTGAACAGGATTAGAATCAAAGAAAAGACAGATGAGCTTTCTCAGTGCGAC
This sequence comes from Oreochromis aureus, assembly GCF_013358895.1. NCBI lineage: Eukaryota > Metazoa > Chordata > Actinopteri > Cichliformes > Cichlidae > Oreochromis > Oreochromis aureus. Next base: position 45,052 of record NW_024108848.1, read on the forward strand.
AGAGATTTGTTGTCACAGGCTGTGACTGCACCAGAAGAATGTCCAACTGAGGTCTTACACATTTATGCCACCAACAAGAATGTTGAATCCCACAACACAGATACGCTCAAGAAGCTTCATTCAAACATTATAATCATCAATGCAGACGATTTCCAGAAGGATAAACGTACAGGCAGAATGGCACGAAGAGACAAACCATTTACAGGTGGGCAAAATGATTTACCCGACACCCTGAATGTTGCTGAAGGAGCCCGAGTGATGCTGACCAGAAACTTGGACACACTAAACGGTTTAGTCAATGGTGCTTTTGGTATACTGATAAAGGTGGTGAGATCTGAAAATGATGGACAAATAATTAAACTGGGGCTCAGAATGGACAACCGGCAGCCTATGAGACACAACCGCAGTGCTAATGCAGCATCTGATGATCTGGTTTACATTGAGAGAGCAGAGGAGAGTCTGAAGTTAAAAGGAGCGGCACGCAGACAGTTTCCTGTAAAGCTAGCATTCGCCTGCACAATTCACAAAACTCAGGGTCTTACAACACAGACAGCTGTAGTTTCAATGAGGAACATTTTTGAACCAGGTATGGCTTATGTTGCTCTCAGCAGGGTGACGTCTCTCAGTGGACTCTATTTGCAGGACTTGGATGAGAACAAGATTTATGCCAATCCCGAGGTAACTGCAGCGCCCAAACCATGAGACAAGCCAATGTTGAAGAAATGATGCCTCTTCTTCAGGTCAGAGAAACAGCCAGCAGACCTGACACTCTTACACTGATCCATCACAATACGGAGGGTTTGCCATCTCACATCAGTGACATCAAGAGTCATCATGAAATGTGTTTAGCAGATGTTTTGTGTCTCACAGAGTCTCACCTCCAAGGCTCCTTTGTTGCAGACAGTCTTCATTTGGACGGCTACACCATGTTCAAACGCAACAGACATGTGTCCTACACAAACTTTCCTCACATGGCCAGCAGAAGTGGTGGTGGAGTTGTTGTGTATTTGAGGAATCATTTTCAGGTTCAGGTAAAACAGTATCTGCATAATGTCACTGATCTTGAGTTCTTAGTGTTAAAGGTTCAGGCTCCATTCCCTGCGCCATTGCGGTTGTGTACAGACCTCCTGACTACAGTTTGACACCATTCATGCAAAACCTGGTAAGTCTTTTAGATTCACTTGAAATAATGGACTGTCACCCAATAATTGTGTGTGGAGATTTTAATGAGAACCAGTTACAGAGTGGAAGGAAACAGATTCTGGAGCAGTTTCAGTCGAGAGGGTATTCACAGCTGATCACTTCTGCCACTACAGACAAGAACACCCTGCTTGACCTCATTTTTGTTTCTCAGCCACAGAAAAGTCTCTATTCAGGTGTCCTGAGAACATATTACAGTTACCACAACCCTGTGTTTTGTGTCCTGTCCTCCAGCCAATCATGAAGTCGTCTGGTGAGTTTTGAAACAATTACAGATCATGTTTGTTACAGAGTTTATTTTTGTAGAGCATGAAAAAGATTTTTCATTGAATAATTATATTTCTTCATATTGTCTTCCCTACTCTGTCTGTAAGAAGACCCTTTCTTATTGCAATGTTATTAATCATTTCACCAAATCATGGCTGTACTTCATGCAGAGCCGGAGATCTGCTTTCTGTTATCATGCAGCTCAGATCTGAAATATGCTGCAAAAAGTATTAAACGGACATAATTTATTTTTATTCTCATGTTTTAAATGACTAAATCTACTAATGCATTTTTTCATGGATGTTAATTGTCATCTCCTTTTTGATACTTTTTTACTGTGACGTATGTAGCTCAACAAACGAGAGCTTCCCTCAAAGGGCTTTCAAATAGGAAATAGTAAATAAATCCCAGATAAATGCAGGTATTTATTATGGGTCACATGAATAATAACAGACAATTATATTTTCTTGATTATAGTAAATTTTGTAGAATCAAATGTTTTTGGGATGAATGAGGTTTTGCTTATCATGTTTTACAGGTAAAAAATGTTAAAAGTTTTAAACTATCTTTAGGCTACCAGAGATGTCTATAATGATTCATTATGTAGAGAAAAACATTTTTATAGCTTACAGAATATGTATAAAAACTGATTTAGAAGTACATGGAAAGTTTCTGCATCCATTTTCTGACTTGGCCTTTATCCGGGTGGGTTTGGGTTTGGGTGGATAAAGGCCAAGTCAGAATTCTCTGAGCAGCTGGAAAAAGCTGCTAATTAACAAAGACATCAGAAAGCGGGGCTTTAGGTGTAGCCCCGCTTTCTGACGCACTAATTAGATTTAGTAACTGACACCCCATACCAGCATTACATAGACACTTGGGGGCTGAGATGGGTGGGTGGGGAGGGTGGGTTGGTGGTGTTAAAAGCACTTTATGTTTTGTAGATGTATTTTTTCAGACAGGGCACACACAGTCCTGTCTCCTTTGTGGGAAAACCTTCGAACTTCACCATCCTCAGCTGAAACAACAACATCTTAACACCATCTTCATGAACTGCTGAGCCAAACCTGATCCATCAGTGCTGGACTGCACAGATAACTACATGCCACAAGGAGACTGCTGTGTTATGAACTGCCATACCAGTGTGTCTTCAGTGGAGAAGATGACACACCCATCACCTGACCTCCTGCCTGATCTGGAGACCATCACCATGCTGCCACACTACACACCTCTGAGACCATCAATGATGACTCATACTGAGGAAACTGTATTTCCTGTCAGAGATGCTCAGTGATCCTCAGAGCAGAGAGAGGTATGATTCTTTATCTTTGATTAAAAAATGTCAGTGCTTTTAATTCATTTAATTAATTTAAATCCTGTTTATTGCATAAAGAATTACACACTCAAATGATTATACTTGTTAACACTTTTTGAGTTTTAATTCACATTATGGATTACAAATCTATGCTTTTTCTACTCTGTCTCTCTGTGCAGGTATTGCTGTCTTCTGAGTTCTTCACTGTCCCAACTGAAACATTCAAACCTCATTGCAGAGCTCATGTCTTTCCTCACCATCATGTGAGTGTGAGATTGCTCTGGATTCTGGTTATGTGGCCTGCAGCACCTATAAGGTATTTCAACATTGTTCATTTTATAACTTATTTCTAGTTAACACAAATAAAATGTTCCTTTTTCTGTATTTTTTAGAACAAGCTCGTACAGTGTGCCTGCATTCCAGCTTCTTAGACTCTCACGCAAGTGGACAGAGTATCAGTGCTTGGCCACCCTTACAGACACCGACTTCTGTCAACTCACTGCTACTGATCAGGCACCTCACTCCAGGAAGACAGAGGGCTGCAAGCCTGTTATCGTTTCCAGTGTGGCTTTGTATTCTTGGGGTAGCATCAGATTTTTCCCACAAATATTCAAAGGTAACACTTATTTTAAGCTTAGTTATTAAATCAAAAGTCTTCCTTGTGTTAATTGTTTTATTTTTTATTTTTATTTTTTCTTTTACATTTATATGCAGTTATCAGATGTGGTGGAGCTTTGTTAACTGTGTGGAAAACATCTGTTTGTGATGATATTTACAATGAGGTTTTAAGGTGACAGTTTCCAAGTGATTTCAATCATTTGACTAAGCAAAAACATGTTTGCAATTAACATATTTTTTTCAGTTTTGTCTTTTGGATTTAACATTCCTCTGTGACAGGAAATACTAAACTGGTCCAAGTAACCAGCATATCATTGGTCAAAGACAAAAAGGACCACATGTCACGCTAGCAATGAATTTTTGACTGTGTTTGTGTCACCAGATTTAACAAACAATATCAGACATATGAAACTGAACTCTGGATTAATGTCTAGATGTTTTTTGTGTTTTTTTTTTTTTATTGTTGAATAATTATTTTGTAGGACAAACCCAATTTATTTACCCAAACAAGTTACATTGTTTGGGTAAATAGTGGATTAATATATCTAAGTCTATAAGTATAGCAAGCTGAATTCATACAAACACACAGCTCTAAATCTTGAATTGTAGGATGTACAAAAATGATCATGTGATTATTATGGACATTTAAATAACTATATCTATTGAACCATTACACATATTCTTTATAGAAATTACACAATCTCAAAATGTGAAAAAGAAAATGTTTAAGAGAATAAATAATGTGTGTTTGTATGAATCCTGCCTCAGTATGGGGTGTCAGTAACTACATTAGTATAGAGTAGGTCTAACAGTGGTTTTCCACATCTGCTCTAATATATATAGATAATGGGTCAGACATATAAAGTCATTTTGAAAAGTTCATAAAGGTCACATCCATTTATATGTGTTCCTCTTTATCATTTTATATCAGGTCACACAGCTGACTTGAGTTTTGATCAGAGTAGAACCATAACATTCATGCTAATGGTTCTACTGTTTACAGTTACTTTATGATGGATTTCATCCTGGTCACAGCACTATGAGAAAAGCTGTTAAAGGTAAAGTTAACCCAATTAATACCTCATCATAAGTCACTCTATAACGCAAAGCAGTGATTATTTTCACTGTAATTTATTCCACAATAATGTTCTTTATTTGATCCCTGTTTCTTTAAATATGCACATCGATTGTTCAGCTGTGTGACTCTCTACACCTCAAATATATCACAATGTGGACTTCATTTCGACAGTATTTTGTAGATTGGTACCACATTTATCATAAAATCAGGAAACTGTAAACTAATTGAAAAAATGAAGCTTATGAAAATTTTAATGTGGCATTGGAACATGTTGTTTATCCTTGCCAAATGGTATTTACACAAAACTCCAGCAAATCAGAGGATATATTTTTGTCTCTCACTTCATGTATATGCGCATATGTGTATATTTTTGCAGTTAATAGCCTATCATGTGTCTGCGCATCTTAGGGCCATAAACATAAACATGGCAAACAAGGATATGTTCACAATTCCAACAGATGCTTCAATTGTTTGTATAGATGTTAGATTCATTTGATTTGCATTTTCTATTAATATTTTTCTGTTTATCCCAAATGGGATTTTTATTTCTGTTTGCCATTATTGTAATCATTGGAAACAACTGAATAAATATTTTGTATCATATGTTTCTAAAAGTATTTGAATGTTCTACTTTTCTACTACTGGTTTTCTACTTTCTAAACTTTCTTCCACTCTTTGGCATTTCAATAACATTATTTTTGGGTGTTTTTATCTCTGACCGCAGCATCTTGTGCATTTATTACCTAAATGTTGTTTGTGTGGGTTTTCTTTTTGGTTTTTTGGGTTTTTGCCATTTTTAGATTTCACCAGCTGTGTAAACTCTGCAATTTTACCTTGGTTTTGTTCCACATCAGTTTATCTGCTGGCTGATTTTCTTCCTTTTCTAGTGTTTCTGGTAATTTTAACAGTTAAAAAGTAACTTTGAGGTTACTTCAGCCTTTTCAGCTGTTATCTGTTGACAGTTTTGCCTAATTATTACATTTCTGCAAAATTATAGCAGTTCTGATAACTTGTAATATTTCTGCTAAGTTTTTAATTTTCTACTAAATTATATTATTTTTGCTAGGTTACACTACTTTTGTTTGTTATGTTATGTTATGTTATGTTATTCTAAATTATTACATTTCTGCTAAGTTGTAGCTTCTGGTAAACTACAACATTTCTGCTGAATTGTGATGTTTCTTCTAAGTTATTGCATTTCTTCTAAGTTATTACATTTTGTTTACTTGATGTTGTTCTGCAACGTTATTAAATTTCAACAACTTTTTAAACACTGACTTTGATTTCTTCAGCTTCTTCAGCTATTTTCAACTATTTTCAGCAGACAGCTTCAGCTTTAAAGCATCCACACTGCATTTTCGCAGGAAATGCAAATTTTTCTAGTTGTGTGGATGCTTTATGCATCCACACTATTGAGTTCCTGTTTCTCTTTATTCTTTATTGTGTGGATGCCCTAAAAGGGCTTCCACACTATTGAGTTCCTGTTTCTCTTTATTCTTTATTTTTCTTTTTCAAGTTGCTTCCGTACGTTTTTTGGACTTTATCTACTCCCTCAGTTTTCAGCCGATTTTCTCCGTTCAAACTCTATACTGTTCTGCTCTTTCTGGAGATGGGTGCTATGACTTTTGGTGTTTATTACTGTTATACTTTTTAAAATATTACACTTTTTTCCTTTAATTTGTCCCATTGAAATGAATGGAAAACTTCCACAATTCTGCTAAAACTTGCTTGTTTTTGAAACTTAACTACTTTGTCATACTTTCACCTAGAAACTCCATTCAAACTTTAAAATGTTCTCAGATTATTGGGCTATTCCTGTGTGATTCAGCTGTTTCAGATCTTCTACCGTTTTAATTTTATGCATCTTTAAGTTTTCAGTTGCAAAATTGTGATTTTTCAGAAAATACATGCGTTGCTATGGTTGCTATGCAATTAACTCAGAGTGTACACTCGTCTATTCTGAATTTTCTCTTCATGTCTGAACAATTTCTTGCTACTCGCTCAATTTCCACTCAACTCCCACAAATTATACATCAAAACGTAGGTATTTTTGCTGGCTTTCAGAAAATGTCACTATCATTGTTGTGGGACTTATAGATCTTTTGCAAATCTCCTCAGAGTAACACAAAGTCTGAAAACTCTCCATAGAAACTCAGTGGAGAGTTTCTTCAAAATCAGCGCTGGATTTCTCTAATGAGAAGCATTTTCAAATCGTCATATCTCCTTAACGAAACAAAGTTGAGACATGAGGCTTGTGCCAATATATCTTCAGACACCCTGATGCTCACAATTCAAGAAGTTTTTTCTCAGCTATTACCGTTTGGCCATGAATTATACTTGTTTGAGGATAGGAAATTTGTCCCTTGCTCAGATTTCTTCAGATTTCAGACTCTGGAAATGAGGCACTTTTTCTCTCGTCAGATCTTTTGATGGATTTCCACAGAGACCTGAAAATTTCCATGATTGTTCACCAAAGCGTGCTGTTTCTTTACGGTGAAAGAATGATTTTGATGCTCCATAAAGATTCAGAGTTACAAAACGTTGTTTGAGGGCAAGTCAAGGCAGTTTTGCTTCGCCTCTACTCAGTTACAGTGTATTTCAAGTCATATATCTTCAATAATTTATATTTTATCTCTGAATTATGAAGACCTGCAGATTCCCCATCTCTTCTGAACAAAACGGTGTCAGAATGAGCGTTGTAGCCCCTACGGTTAGGAAATTATGGCCATTTGTTCAAGGGGAATCCTGAATGTGAGAAATACACTGAAGAAAAGCCATAGCTGTCTCTGTGTCTGTGTGTGTAAGTGCTGATTACAGCAGGTGCAGCCAATTTAGCTGACCTAGATATACCAAGCCCAGACTCTTAACAGCCCCTGTACACTTTGCTCTCTGTGTATGTGTGTGTGTGTCTCAATAATTCTCCCATGTTAAAGTATTACTCCTCCATAATAGTACTTGTGCTACATCAAAGTACTTCTACTACATCTTAGTACTTCTGCTCAATCATAGTATTTCTGCTAAACATAGTATTTTTGAAAATTCATGGTGTTTGTGCCAAATCATGGTTTTGGGGCAAAACCATAATATTTATTTTATGTTATAGTATTACTACTAAGTGGAGGAATGTCTGTTATGTTATAGCATATTTGCTGAACACAGTATATGTGCCAAATCATAGTATTTATCCCAAATCATAGTATTTATGCAAAATTGCAGTATTTCTGCTAAAAAGCAGAAATAGTACCTTTTAGCAGAAATTTCTGTCAAAAGATATTATTTATGTTAAAACATAGTATTTCTGCTAAATCACAGTATTTGTGCCAAATCATAGTATTTGTACTAAGTCATAGTACTTGTGCCAAATCATAGTATTTATACCCAATCATAGAATTTCTGCCATATCATCGTATTTGTGCCAAATCATGGTATGTTTTTGCTAAATCATGGTATTTGTGCCAAATCATGTTATTATTTGTGCCCAATTAAAATTTCTGTTATGTTATAGTATTACTACTAAGTCGTAGAATTTCTGTTATGTTATAGTATATCTGCTGATTATAGTATATGTGCCAAATCATAGTATTTATAGCAAATCATAGTATTTGTGCCCAAACATAATATTTCTGCCAAATTGTAGTATTTGTGCAAAAACATAGAATGTCTGCAAAATCACAGTATATCTGTTGTGTTATAGTATTACTACTAAGGCATAGTATTTCTACCAAATCATAGTATTCCTTCAAAATCATAGTATTACTGCAATTTCATAGTATTTGAGCGAAATCGTAGTATTCGTACAAAAACATACTATGTCTGCAGAAATCACATTATATCTGTTATGTTATAGTATTACTACTAAGGCATAGTATTTCTACCAAATCATAGTATTCCTTCAAAATCATAGTATTACTGCAATTTCATAGTATTTGAGCGAAATCGTAGTATTTGTAGTAAATCATGGTACTTGTGCCCAAATCACAGTATTTTTGCAAATCATATTATGTGAACCAAAACATTGTATTTTTACAAAGTCATAGTATTTCTTCTAAATCATAGTATTTCACCCAAATCTCAGTTGATGTGCTAAAACCCAGTATTATTGCCAAATCATCGTATTTGTACTAAATCATAGTACTTGTGCCAAATCATAGTATTTCTGCCATATTGTGCTAGTTGTGCAAAAACATAAACTGTCTGCAAAATTATAGTATATCTATTATGTTATAGTATTACTACTAAGTCGAAGACTTTCTGTTTTGTTATAGTATATGTGCTGAATATAGTATATCGGCCAAATCATAGTATTTATCCCAAATCATAGTATTTATGCAAAATTACAGTATTTCTGCTAAAAAGTAGAAATAGTACCTTTTAGCAGAAATTTCTGTCAAAAGATATTATTTATGTTAAAACATAGTATTTCTGCTAAATCATAGTATTTGTACCCAATCATAGTATTTCTGCCATATCATCGTATTTGTGCCAAATCTGGTGGTATTTTTGCCAAATCATAGTATTTGTGCCAAATCATAGTATTTGTACTAAGTCATATTACTTGTGCCAAATCATAGTATTTGTACCCAATCATAGTATTTCTGCCATATCATTGTATTTGTGCCAAATCATGGTATTTGTGCCAAATCATGGTATTTGTGAACAATTAAAATGTTTGTTATGTTATAGTATTACTACTAAGGCATAGCATTTCTACCAAATCATAGTATTCCTTCAAAATCAAAGTATTACTGCAATTTCATAGTATTTGAGCAAAATCGTAGTATTTGTGCAAAAACATAGAATGTCTGCAAAATCACAGTATATCTGTTATGTTATAGTATTACTACTAAGGCATAGTATTTCTACCAAATCATAGTATTCCTTCAAAATCATAGTATTACTGCAATTTCATAGTATTTGAGCGAAATCGTAGTATTTGTGCAAAACATACTATGTCTGCAGAAATCACATTATATCTGTTATGTTATAGTATTACTACTAAGGCATAGTATTTCTACCAAATCATAGTATTCCTTCAAAATCATAGTATTACTGCAATTTCATAGTATTTGAGCGAAATCGTAGCATATGTGCAAAAACATACTATGTCTGCAACATTACAGTATATCTGTTATGTTATAGTATTACTACTAAATCACAGTATTTCTGCCAATTTGTAGTATTTGTACTAAATCATACTACTCGTGCCAAATCATAGTATTTGTTGCAAATCATAGTATTCAAACCAAAATATAGTATTTGTACCAAAGCATTGTATTTGTAATGAAGTACAGTTTTTCTGCCAAATCATAGAATTACTGCAATTTCATAGTATTTTGAGGAATCCCTTTTGTCACTGTATTACTTCTAAGTCATAGTGTTTGTACTGAAACATAATATTTCTGCCAAATCATAGTATTACTGCTATTTCATAGTATTTGAGTGAAATTACAGTGTTTTTGCAAAAACACTGTATTTCTGCTAAATCATAGTGTCTGCCAAATCATAGTATTTGTGCCAAATTATGGGATTTTGCCAAAACATGGTACTTGTGCCAAATTATAGTATTTGTGCCCAATTAATATTTCTGTTATGTTATAGTATTACTACTAAGTCGTAGAATTTCTGTTATGTTCTGCCAAATCATAGTATTACGGCTATTTCAAAGTATTTGAGTGAAATTACAGTTTTCTGCAAAAACATTGTATTTCTGCTAAATCATAGTATTTCTGTTATCTTAAAGTACTTGCACTTAATTATAGTATTTGTGCCAAAGTTTAGTATTTCTGCCAAATCATATTATCTCTGCTAAATCATAGTGTCTGCCAAATCATAATATTTGTGCCTAAGCGCACCATTTGTACCAAAACATAGTATTGCTGCTATATCATAATATTTGAGCCAAATCATAGTATATGTCCTAAAACATAGTATTACTGCCAAATCATAGTATTTGTCCTAAAGCATAGTATTTCAACAAAATCACAGTATTTCTGCTATGTTATAGTATTTGTGCTTGTAGAAAAACCTGTGTTATTGTGAGCTACATTACCCAGCAGCCTCTGAGCAGTGAGGGAATTCATGGGACTTCTGAGCTAGATGGTCTTCCTTCGTTCCTGGGCTAACGATTGAGGAGAGAGCTGCTGGGAAGGGGGGGAATAGCCCATCCTGTATTTGTTGGGGATGGTGTGTGTCACATAAGCGTGAGTTAATGTTCCATGCTTAAGATGTTTACCCTGCTACTTGTGTGTATTGGTTTTAGTTACCTTTAGCGTATGTGCTAGTTAGCGATACCTATGGCAGCCCAGTTATTTGATTGTTTTGGGCTTGTTCCTGCTTTGTTTGTTCCTCCTGCAAATTTATGTGAATTTGTACACTGTAATATCGCTGTATTACGTAGTGGCTAAGTAGGAGGCTGACTGTTACTAAGTGCATCTGTGTACATAGGTCATCTCTTGTGTTGGAGTGCCCTCTTGTGGTGCGTTTTGGGTAGTGCCTTAGTAAACGTGAACACTGGAAAGAAGTGGTATCAGACTGGTTCGCATTATCAGTGGGGCCACTAGTTTTCCTTGCCGGTTTGAGCTGTGTTTTAGCTCAGTGAGATAAGCAGCCGTTCTCAGACTGGGAGGCCGGGGTTCAAATCCCGCTTATGGCAACATTTCTTTCAGTTAACAGTTAAACTTTTTTAACTCTTTTCAACACAAATTTCAGCTTTTTCACCCCTTTTCACCAGAATTTCCATTTTTTTCACCACTTTTCAGCACAAATACCAGCTTTTTCACCCCTTTTCAGCAAAAACCTCTTTTCAGCAGAATTCTGCTCATTCGCCTCTTTTCAGCAGAAATACTGTTGATTGAACTCTTTTCAGCAGAATTTTCAGAATTTTCACTTCTTTTCAGCCCAAATTCTGCTTATTCACCTCTTCTGCAAAATGTTCAGCCTTTTCACCTCTTATTAAAACAAATCTAAGCTGTTTTCAGAAAAAACTCTTTTGAGCAGAAATTCTGCTGATTCATCTCTTTTCAGTGCAACTTTCTGCTTTTTTACCTCTTTTCAGCAGAAATTCTGCTGATACACCTCTTTTCTGCAAAATTTTAAGCCTTTTCACCCCTTATCAGCACAATTCTCAGCAGCTTCTGCTAATTTCAGCAGAATTGTCAGTCTGTCCACCTCTTCTTTTTGAGAATGACTTTGGCTCAGTGAGATGAGTAGCTGCCTTGAGCCCCGGTGGGCCAGGTTCGAATCCTGCTCACGGTAACATTTTTTTTCACCACCATACAACTTTTTGCAACTTTTCATCTTTTTCAGCTTTTCAGCAGACAGCTTCAGCGTTAAGGCATCCACACAGCATTTTCGCAGGAAATGCAAATTTTTCTAGTTCTACTTTATTGTGTGGATGCTTTATGCATCCACACTATTGAGTTCCTGTTTCTCTTTATTGTGTGGATGCTAGAGGCATCCACACTATTGAGTTCCTGTTTCTCTTTATTCTTTATTATTATTCTAGTTGCGTTCCGTACACTTTTTGGCACTTAACTACTTTCACAATTTTCAGCCGATTTTCACCGTTCAAATTTTAAACTATTCTGCTATTTCTGCTAATGTACGCTATATCTTTTGGTATTTTTCACTCTTATACTTTTTAAAATATTACACTTTTTCCTTTAATTTGTCCCATTGAAATGAATGGGAAACTTTCGCAATTCTGCTAAAACTTGCTTGTTTTTGAAACTTAACTACTTTTTTCCTACTTTCACGTAGAACAACCATTCAAACTTTAAAATGTTCTCAAATTATTGGGCTATTCAGGAATAAATCAGCTTTTTCAAATCTTTTACCGTTTTATTTTTATCCCTCTTAAAGTTTTGAGTTGCAAAATTGTGATTTTCACAAAATACATGCGTTGTTATGGTTGCTATGCACTTGGCTTCCAGTGTGCCACTGAAGGTTTTGCAGTCTTCTCTTCATGTCCGAACAACTTCTTGCTACTTGCTCAATTTTCACTCAACTTCCACAAATTATACATCAAAACGTAGGTATTTTTGCTGGCTTTCAGAAAATGTCACCATCATTGTTGTGAGATTTATAGAATTTTGGCAAATCTCCTCAGACCAACACAAAGTCTCAAAAATCCCCATAGAAAGTCAATGGAGAGCTTGTTCAAAATCACAGCTTGATTTCTGTAATGAGAGGCATATTCGAATCGTCATATCTCCTTAACGAAGCGAAGTTAAAACATGAGGCTTGTCCCAGTATATCTTCAGACACTCCTGACACTCACAATTCAAGAATTTCTTTCTCACCTATTACCATTCTGAAATGAGTTAGACTTGTTTGAGGGTAGGAAATTCGTCCTTCGCTCAGATTTCTTCAGATTTCAAACTCTGGAAATGATCCACTTTTTTTCTCTCGTCATATCTTTTTAATGGATATCAACAGAGACCTGAAAATTTCAAGATTGTTCACCAAAGCCTGCTGTCTCTTACGGTGAAAAATGATATTGATACTCCAAATAGATTTAGAGTTAGAAAGCGTTGTTTGAGGGCAAGTCAAGGCAGTTTTTGCTTTGCTCTACTCAGTTATGGTGCATTAGAAGTCAAATATCTTTAATAATTCATATTTTAATGATAAATTGTCAATACTTTAAGATTCCCTGATCTCTTCTGAACAAAACGGTGTAAGAATGACCGTTCTAGCCCCTACGGTTAGGAAATTATGGCCATTTGTTTGAGAGGAATCCTCACTATGAGAAATTCACTGCAGAAATCCTGTCTCTGTGCTCTGTGTGTGTAAAAACGGCTGCACCTGTTTTTGGCGGGAAAAAGTATACAGCCTCTCTGATTGGTGGATTCAAATTCAGCAGCTCCCAGGCTGCTTGACTGAGCTAGAAACTTACTTCTCTCTCCTGTGTGTGTGTGTGTGTGTGTGTGTGTGTGTGTGTGTGTGTGTGTGTGTGTGTGTGTGACAGAGAGAGAGAGAGAGAGAGAGAGAGAGAAAGGCTTGTTATGGGATGATCTCATTGTAAGATTTAAATTCAATATATTTAGACTGGTTGACTGAATTGAATCTTGTGTGTGTGTGTGTGTGTGTGTGTGTGTGTGTGAGAGAGAGAGAGAGAGAGAGAGAGAGAGAAAGGCTTGTTATGGGATGATCTCATTGTAAGATTTAAATTCAATATATTTAGACTGGTTGACTGAATTGGATCTTGTGTGTGTGTGTGTGTGTGTGTGTGTGTGTGTGTGTGTGTGTGTGTGTGTGTGTGACAGAGAGAGAGAGAGAGAGAGAGAGAGAGACAGAGAAAGCCTTTTTATGGGATGATCTCATTGTAAGATTTAAATTCAATATATTTAGACTGGTTGACTGAATTGGATCTTGTGTGTGTGTGTTTGACAGAGAGAGAGAGAGAGAGAGAGAGAGAGAGAGAGAGAGAGAGAGAGAGAGAGAGAGAGAGAAAGCCTTTTATGGGATGATCTCATTGTAAGATTTAAATTCAATATATTTAGACTGGTTGACTGAATTGGACCTGTGTGTGTGTGTGTGTGTGTGTGTGTGTGTGTGTGTGTGTGACAGAGAGAGAGAGAGAGAAGCCTTTTATGGGATGATCTCATTGTAAGATTTAAATTCAATATATTTAGACTGGTTGACTGAATTGGATCTTGTGTGTGTGTGTGTGTGTGTGTGTGTGTGTGTGTGTGTGTGACAGAGAGAGAGAGAGAGAGAGAGACTTTTTATGGGATGATCTCATTGTAACATTCAAATTCAATATATTTAGACTGGTTGACTGAATTGGATCTCTTGTGTGTGTGTGTGTGTGTGTGTGTGTGTGTGTGAGAGAGAGAGAGAGAGAGAGAGAGAGAGAGAGACTTTTATGGGATAATCTCATTGTAAGATTCAAATTCAATATATTTAGACTGGTTGACTGAATTGGATCTTGTGTGTGTGTGTGTGTGTGTGTGTGTGTGTGTGTGTGTGTGTTTAGTGAGAGAGAGAACCAAACCCTTTTTGGCAGCAACTTATTGTAGGATTTAGCTTGAATATAGTTAGACTGGTTGACTGGATTAGATCCTGTGTGTGGGTGCCCTCTGTGCATGTGTTTCAATATGTGTCCATATTTGTAATTGTGTAAGTTATTACTATTCTGCTAAATTATAGTTCTTCTGCTACTTTTCGGTATTTGTACTAAATACAGTATTTGTGCTAAATCATACTATTTCTACTATTTTATAGAATTTGAGGTAAATATAATATTTCTGCGTAATTATAGTATTTCTACCAAATCATAGTATTACTACTAAAACATAGTATTTCTGCCAAATCTTGATAGTTCTGCTATGTTATTGTACTTGTAATTAATTATAGTATTTGTGCCAAAGCATAGTATTTCTGCCAAATCTTAGTATTATTGCTAAATCATAGTATTTGAGCAAACTCATAGTATTTGAGCAAATTCATTCTTTTTGTGCCATAGCATAGCATATTTGCTGAATCACACCATTTCTGCTATGTTGTAGTATTTGTCCTAAATCACAGAATTTCTGCAATGTTTAGGTATTTTTGGTTAAATAAAGTATCTCTGTAATCTTGTACCATGTTTGCTAAATTCCTGTATTTCTGAGAAGTTATCATGTTTCTGCTAAGTTACAATATTTCTGCTAAGTTCTGCTAGGTTATTTTATTTCTGCCAAGTATTATGTTTTCTTTACATTATTGTAGTTCTGCTAAGTATTTACATTTTTGCTAAGTTCTTATGCTTCTGCAAAGTTATTACAATTTTTTGCTATTTTTCAGCTTTTTCAGCTAATTTTAGCAGACAGCTTAAGCGTTACAGCATCCACACTGCATTTTCGCAGGAAATGCAAATTTTTCTAGTTCTTTATTATACTTTATTATTATTCTAGTTGCAACTTTTTGTACTTTTTTCGGCACTTTTCTACTTCCACAATTTTCAACCGATTTTTACCGTTCAAATTTTAAACTATTCTGCTATTTCTGCTAATGTGCGCTATGACTTTTGGTATTTTTAACTGTTATACTTTTTAAAATATTAAGCTTTTTATGCTTTTTTTTGTCCCATTGAAATGAATGGAAAACTTCCAAAATTCTGCTAAAACTTGCTTGATTTTGAAACTTAACTACTTTGTCCTACTTTCGCCTAGAACAACCATTCAAACTTTAAAATGTTCTCAAATTATTGGGCTATTTATGAATGATTCAGCTTTTTCATATCTGTTACCATTTTCATCTTATCCCTGTTTAAGTTTTCAGTTTCATTTTTGTGATTTTTCACAAAATACATGCGTTGTTATGGTTGCTATGCAGTTGGTTCTAAGTGAGCCACTGTACCTTTGGAAATTTTCTCTTCATGTCCGAACAACTTCTTGCTACTCGCTCAATTTCCACTCAACCCACACAAATTATACATCAAAACGTAGGTATTTTTGCTGGCTTTCAGAAAATGTCACTATCATTGTTGTGGGATTTATAGAATTTTGGCAAATCTCCTCAGACCAACACAAAGTCTCAAAAATCCCCATAGAAAGTCAATGGAGAGTTCGTTTAAAATCACCGCTTGATTTCTGTAATGAGAGGCATTTTTGAATCGTCATATCTCCCCAACGAAGCGAAGTTAAGACATGAGGCTTGTGCCAATATATCTTCAGACACTCCTGATGCTCACAATTCAAGAATTGTTTTCTCATCTATTACCATTTGGCCATGAATTACGTTTGTTTGAGGGTAGGAAATTCGTCCCTCGCTCAGATTTCTTCAGATTTCAAACTCTGGAAATGAGACACTTTTTTTCTCTCGTCATATCTTTTGATAGATTTCCACAGAGACCTGAAAATTTCCATGACTGTTCACCAAAGCCTGCTGTCTCTTACGGTGAAAGAATGATATCGATACTCCAAATAGATTTAGAGTTAGAAAGCGTTGTTTGAGGGCAAGTCAAGGCAGATTTTGCTTGCCTCTACTCAGTTATGGTGCATTAGAAGTCAAATATCGTCAATAATTCATATTTTAATGATAAATTGTCAACACTTTAAGATTCCCCCATCTCTTCTGAACAAAACGGTGTAAGAATGACCGTTCTAGCCCCTACGGTTAGGAAATTATAGCCATTTGTTTGAGGGGAGTCCTCACTATGAGAAATTCACTGCAGAAATCCTGTCTCTGTGCTCTGTGTGTGTAAAAACGGCTGCACCTGTTTTGGCGGGAAAAAGTACACAGCCTCTCTGATTGGTGGATTCAAATTTAGCAGCTCCCAGGCTGCTTGACTGACCTAGAAACTTGATTTTCTCTCCTGTGTGTGTGTGTGTGTGTGTGTGTGTGTGTGTGTGTGTGTGTGTGTGTGTGTGTACGTGTGTGTGAGAGACAGAGAGAGAGAGAGAGGGCGAGAGAGAGTTTTTATGGGAGCATCTTATTGTATGATTTAAATTCAATACATTTAGACTGGTTGCCTGAATTTGATCCTGTGTGTCTCTCTGTGCTTGTGTGTTTCCATATGTGTCCATATTTGTGATTGTGAGACTGTTATACTTTTTTTTGCTGATTCTTTTTTCATGTAACAATTACATTTGAGTGACCCTTAGAATGTTCAGCATTTTTTCAGCTGTTCTTAATATAATATTTCTGCTTAATTATAGTATTTGTGCCATTTTATAGTATTTGTGCTAAAACATAGTATTTCTACTAAATGCAGTATTTCTGGGTAATCATTGTATTTCTATATATTTCTGCCAGGTCCCCAGGGAGTCAGTCCTAATATTCAAATTTACATATCAGGACCTGGACGGCTTCCCAGCCAGCCAATCATATCTGAGTCCTGGCACATTCAAATTTGCATATTGGGACCTTCATGGCTTCTCAGCCAGCCAATCATATCTGAGTCCTGGCACATTTAAATTTGCATATTGGGGCATTCATGGCTTCCCAGCCAGCCAATCATATCTGAGTCCTGGGACCTTCATGGCTTCTCAGCCAGCCAATCATATCTGAGTCTTGGCACATTCAAATTTGCATATTGTTGCCTTCATGGCTTCCCAGCCAGCCAATCATATCTGAGTCCTGGCACATTTAAATTTGCATATTGGGACCTTCATGGCTTCCCAGCCAGCCAATCATATCTGAGTCCTGGCACATTTAAATTTGCATATTGGGACCTTCGTGGCTTCTAAGCCCACCAATCATCTATGTCATATATCTCTAATATTTCATATTTTTATTTTAAATGGTCAGCATTTCAAGATTCCCCTATGTCTTCTGAATAAAATGGTCTAAGAATGACTGTTTTAGCCCCTACGGTTAGAAATTTATGGCTGTTTGTTTGTTTGGGGAATTCTCACTATGAGAAATAGACTGCAAAAATCCTGTCTCTCTCTGTGCTGCATGTGTAGAAGCCTGCATTTAGTGAACCAGTTTTGGCGGAAAAAGCACACAGCCTCTCTGATTGGTGGATTCAAATTGAGAAGCTCACAGCTGTTTGACTGACCTAGAAACATGCTATTAACAGCCCCTGTTCACTTGCTGATGCTGTCTGTCTGTCTGTCTGTCTGTCATTTAAATTCAATATATTTAGACTGGTTGACTGAATTTGATCCTGTGTGTGTCTCTCTGTGCATGTGTGTTTCCATATGTTTCCATATTTGTAATTGTGTGACTGTTATACTTTTTTTTGCTGATTTTTTTTTCATTTCACAATTACATTTGAGGGACCCTTAGCATGTTCAGGATTTTTTCAGCTGTCCATTTTGCTTTTCCAATTTTTCTATTTAAGTTATTACTATTGTGCTAAGTCATAGCATTTCTGCTATTTCATAAGATTTGTGCTAAATATAGTGTTTCTGCTAAAAAATAGTATTTCTGCCAAATATAGTATTTTTGATTAATTATAGTTTTTCTACCAAATCATAGTACAGTTTTACTGCTTTTATATGGCTTCTAAGACAACCAATCATATCTGAGGCCTGGCACATTCAGATTTGCATATTGGGACCTTCATGGCTTCTAAGCCAACCAATTCTCTATGTCATATATCTCTAATATTTCATATTTTTATTTTCAGTGGTCAGCATTTCAAGATTCCCCTATGTCTTCTGAATAAAATGGTCTAAGAATGACTGTTTTAGCCCCTACGGTTAGAAATTCATGGCTGTTTGTTTGAGGGGAATTCTCACTATGAGAAATAGACTGCAAAAATCCTGTCTCTCTCTGTGCTGCATGTGTAAAAGCCTGCACTTGGTGCACCAGTTTTGCGGGAAAAAGCACACAGCCTCTCTGATTGGTGGATTCAAATTTAGCAGCTCCCAGGCTTGCAAGACTGACCTAGAAACATGCTGCTAACAGCCCCTGTTCACTTTCTGCTGCTGCTGCTGTGTGTGTGTGTGTGTGTGTGTGTGTGTGTGTGTGTGTGTGTGTGTGTGTGTGTGTGTGTGTGAGAGAGAGAGAGAGACACAGAAAGACCCTTTTAGGGTAGAATCTCATTGTTGGATAAAAATGTAATATATTCAGACTGGTTGACTGGCATAGACCCTGCCTGTGTGTCTCTCTCTGTACATTTGTGTATCTATATTTGATTTCTTATGTATCTGTTGACTGTTCTTATTTGTTTTTCTTCTAAATGTATTTTTGTTTTATTTTTCACAGGTGAATAACAAATAGTTTTCAGCGAACTTAACCATGTTCCTTTTATTCAGCTTGTCATTTTACCTTTCCAATATTTTCACTTAAGTTATTACTATTCCGCTCAATCATAGTATCTCTTCTAAATCATTGTTATTAAGCTATATTGTAGGATTTCTGCTAAATCATAGTATTTCCACTATATTATATTTTTCTTTCTAAATATAGCATTTCTGCTATAGAATAGTATTTCTGCTATGTTATAATATTTGTGCTAAACTGGAGTATTTTTGTTAAAACATAATATTCATATAAAATTAAAATATTCATAGTATATTACAGTGTCTCTGGTAAATCACAGCATTTCTGCTATGTTGTACTGTTTTTCTAAATCATAGTATTTCTGTAATGTTTAAGAATGTTTGGCTAAATATATTCTTTCTGTTATCTTATACAATTTCTCCTAAATTCTTGTATTTTTGACAAGTTATCGTGTTTCTGGTAAGTTACAATATTTCTGCTAGGTTCTGCTATGCTATTGTATTTCTGTCAAGTATTATGTTTCCTCTAAGATATTGCAGTTCTGCTAAGTCACTACATTTTAGCAAAGTTCCTTTGCTTCTGCAAAGTTTTTACAATTTCTGCAACTTTTCAGCTTTTTCAGCTAGTTTCAGCAGGCAGCTTCAGCTTTAAAGCATCCACACTGCATTTTCGCAGGAAATGCAAATTTTTCTAGTTATTATTCTAGTTGCCACTTTTTGCACGTTTTTTGGCACTTAACTAGTCCCACAATTTTCAGCCGATTTTCACCGTTCAAATTTTAAACTATTCTGCTATTTCTGCTAATTCCTGCTATGACTTTTGGTATTTTATACTGTTATACTTTTTAAAATATTAAGCTTTTTTCCTTTAATTTGTCCCATTGAAATGAATGGGAAACTTCTGCAATTCTGCTAAAACTTGCTTGTTTTTGAAACTTAACTACTTTTTCCTACTTTCACGTAGAACAACCATTCAAACTTTAAAATGTTCACAAATTATTGGGCTATTCATAAATGATTCAGCTTTTTCATATCTGTTACCGTTTTCATCTTATCCTCTTTAAGTTTTGAGTTGCAAAATTGTGATTTTCACAAAATACATGCGTTGTTATGGTTGCTATGCAGTTGGTTCTAAGTGAGCCACTGTACCTTTGGCAATTTTCTCTTCATGTCCGAACAACTTCTTGCTACTTGATTAATTTTCACTCAACTCCCACAAATTATACATCAAAACGTAGGTATTTTTGCTGGCTTTCAGAAAATGTCACTATCATTGTTGTGAGATTTATAGAATTTTGGCAAATCTCCTCAGACCAACACAAAGTCTGAAAACTCTCCATAGAAAGTCAATGGAGAGTTTCTTCAAAATCACCGCTTGATTTCTGTAATGAGAGGCATTTTCGAATCGTCATCTCTCCTTAACGGCGAAGTTAAGACATGAGGCTTGTCCCGTATATCTTCAGACACTCCTGACGCTCACAATTCAAGAATTTTTTCTCACCTATTACCGTTCTGAAATGAGTTAGACTTGTTTGAGGGTAGGAAATTCGTCCTTCTCTCAGATTTCTTCAGATTTCAAACTCTGAAATGAACCACTTTTTTTCTCTCGTCATAACTTTCTGTTGGATTTCCACAGAGACCTGAAAATTTCCATGATTGTTCACCAAAGCCTGCTGTCTCTTACGGTGAAAGAATGATATTGATACTCCAAATAGATTTAGAGTTAGAAAGCGTTGTTTGAGGGCAAGTCAAGGCAGTTTTTGCTTTGCTCTACTCAGTTATGGTGCATTAGAAGTCAAATATCTTTAATAATTCATATTTTAATGGTAAATTGTCAACACTTTAAGATTCCCCATCTCTTCTGAACAAAACGTTGTAAGAATGACCGTTCTAGCCCCTACGGTTAGGAAATTATGGTCATTTGTTTGAGGGGAGTCGTCATTATGAGAAATAGACTGCAAAAATCCTGTGTCTCTCTGTGCTGCGAGCACCTGTTTTGGCGGGAAAAAGTGCACAGGCTCTCTGATTGGTGGATTCAAATTCAGCAGCTCCCAGGCTGCTTGACTGAGCTAGAAACTTACTCTCTCCTGTGTGTGTGTGTGTGTGTGTGTGTGTGTGTGTGTGTGTGTGTGTGTGTGTGTGTGTGTGTGTGTGTGTGTGTGTGTGTGTGTTTGACAGAGAGCAGAGAGAGAGAGAGAGAAAGCCTTTTTATGGGATGATCTCATTGTAAGATTTAAATTCAATATATTTAGACTGGTTGACTGAATTGGATCCTGTGTGTGTGTGTGTGTGTGTGTGTGTGTGTGTGTGTGTGACAGAGAGAGAGAGAGAGAAGAGAGGGCGAGAGAGAGTTTTATGGGAGCATCTTATTGTATGATTCAAATTCAATATATTTAGACTGGTTGACTGAATTTGATCCTGTGTGTTTCTCTCTGTGCATGTGTGTTTCCATATGTGTCCATATTTGTGATTGTGTGACGGTTATACTTTTTTTTTTGCTTAATTGTTTTCATCTAACAATTAGATTTGAGGGACCCTTAGCATGTTCAGGATTTTTTCAGCTGTCCATTTTGCTTTTCCAATTTTTCTATTTAAGTTATTACTAGTGTGCTAAGTCATAGCATTTCTGCTGCTTTTCAGTATTTATTTTTATTTCAGTAATCATACTATTTCTGCCATTTTATAGGATTTGTACTTAATATAGTATTTCTGCTTAATTATAGTATTTCTGCCATTTTATAAGATTTGTGCTAAATATAGTTTTTCTTCTTAAAAAATAGTATTTCTGCCAAATATAGTATTTTTGATTAATTATAGTTTTTCTACAAAATCATAGTAAAGTTTTACTGCTTTTATATGGCTTCTAAGACAACCAATCATATCTGAGGGCTTGCACATTCAAATTTGCATATTGTTGGGTCCATGGCTTCCCAGCCAGCCAATCATATCTGAGTCCTGGCACATTCAAATTTGCATATTGGGACCTTCATGGCTTCCCAGCCAGCCAATCATATCTGAGTCCTGGCACATTTAAATTTGCATATTGTTGCCTTCATGGCTTCCCAGCCAGCCAATCATATCTGAGTCCTGGCACATTTAAATTTGCATATTGGGACCTTCGTGGCTTCTAAGCCCACCAATCATCTATGTCATATATCTCTAATATTTCATATTTTTATTTTAAATGGTCAGCATTTCAAGATTCCCCTATGTCTTCTGAACAAAACGGTGTAAGAATGACCGTTTCTAGCCCCTACGGTTAGGAAATTATGGCCATTTGTTTGAGAGGAATCCTCACTATGAGAAATACACTGCAGAAATCCTGTCTCTCTCTGTGCTGAGTGTGTAAAAACGGCTGCACCTGTTTTGGCGGGAAAAAGTACACAGCCTCTCTGATTGGTGGATTCAAATTTAGCAGCTCCCAGGCTGCTTGACTGACCTAGAAACTTGCTTGTCTCTCCCTGTGTGTGTGTGTGTGTGTGTGTGTGTGTGTGTGTGTGTGTGTGTGTGTGTGTGAGAGAGAGAGAGAGAGCGAGAGAGCCTTTTGATGGGAGCATCTTATTATGTGATTTAAATTCAATATATTTAGACTGGTTGACTGAATTTGATCCTGTGTTTGATCCTGTGTGTGTCTCTCTGTGCATGTGTGTTTCCATATGTGTCCATATTTGTGATTGTGTCACTGTTATACTTTTTTTGCTGATTTTTTTTTTCAATTAACAATTAGATTTGAGGGACCCTTAGCATGTTCAGGATTTTTCCAGCTGTCCATTTTGCTTTTCCAATTTTTCTATAAGTTATTACTGTTGTGCTAAGTCATAGCATTTCTGTTGCTTTTCAGTATTTGTGCCAAATACAGCATTTCTGCTAAATCATACTATTTCTGCTATTTCATAAGATTTGTACTAAATATAGTGTTTCTGCCAAATATAGTATTTCTGCTTAATTATAGTATTCCTGCCATTTTATAGTATTTGTGCTAAAACATAGTATTTCTACTAAATGTAGTATTTATGCTTAATCATACTATTTGTATATATTTCTGCCAGGTCCCCAGGCAGCTAATCCTCTGTGAGGACTGATACATATAAAATTTACATATCAGGGCCTGCACGGCTTCCCAGCCAGCCAATCATATCTGAGGTCTGCCCTTTCTTCTCTCGTCATATCTCAGCGACAGATGTACAAAGAGCAATGCAAATCACAGTCAAAGCACACCAAAGTCCGCTGATTCACCCAGTACAAGATTTATGCTTCTAGTCCACCTAGTTTTTGAGTTACACGACGTTTTGTAACTCCAAAAACAGCGTTTTCGCCTCTCACCGCAATCTAATTCTGACTGCTCATCACCCTGTTTTCCAGGCGCCGCTCTCTTTCCCAGTGGCGCAGTTGGTAATAACACAGGTCTGCAACCCAAAGGTCGTGGGTTCAATTACACCTTGGGCAACATGTTTTTTTTTTTTCCTACAAATTAATACACTATCACAGACCACTAATTCATATTCATCATTTATTACAATTCTGCAAACTTTTATGATTTTAGCAGCTTTTGTAATATGGACCTCAGATTCTTGTTAACACTCCATGGCACAAATACTGTTCCCTTTAGGCTCTGTGTGTGTGTGTGTGTATCAATATTTCTCCCATTTTAAAGTATTACTCCTCCATAATTGTATTTCTGTTAAATCAAAGTACTTTTACTACATCTTAGTACTTCTGCTCAATCATAGTATTTCTGCTAAATCATAGTATTTTGCCAAATTATGGTTTTTGTGCCAAATCATAACATTTGTTTTATGTTATAGTATTACTACTAAGTGGAGGAATTTCTGTCATGTTACAGTATATGTGCTGATTACAGTATTTCTGCTAAATCATAGTATTTCTACTATATTATATTTTTTTTCTAAATATAGCATTTCTGCTATATAATTGTATTACTGCTATGTTATAATATTTGTGCTAAACCAGAGTATTTCTGCTGAAACATAGTATTTCTGCCAAATGATAGTATTTCTGTCAAATTACAGTATTTGTGCTAAAACATAGTATTCTTTTTAAAAAATTTCAATATTAATAGTAAATTACAGTGTCTCTGGTAAATCGCAGCATTTCTGCTATGTTGTACTGTTTTTCTAAATCATAGTATTTCTGTAATGTTCAAGAATGTTTGGCTAAATATATTCTTTCTGTTATCTTATACTATTTCTCCTAAATTCTTGTATTTTTGAGAAGTTATCGTGCTTCTGGTAAGTTACAATATTTCTGCTAAGTTCTGCTATGCTATTGTATTTCTGCCAAGTATTATATTTCCTCTAAGATATTGCAGTTCTGCTAAGATACTACATTTTAGCAAAGTTCCTTTGCTTCTGCAAAGTTTTTACAATTTCTGCAACTTTTCAGCTTTTTCAGCTAGTTTCAGCAGACAGCTTCAGCTTTAAAGCATCCACACTGCATTTTCGCAGGAAATGCAAATTTTTCTAGTTGTGTGGATGCTTTATGCATCCACACTATTGAGTTCCTGTTTCTCTTTATTCTTTATACTTTATTCTAGTTGCTTCCGTACGTTTTTTGGCACTTAACTAGTCCCACAATTTTCAGCCGATTTTCACCGTTCAAATTTTAAACTATTCTGCTATTTCTGCTAATGATCGCTATGACTTTTGGTATTTTTTGCTCTTATACTTTTTAAAATATTAAGCTTTTTATGCTTTTTTTTGTCCCATTGAAATGAATGGAAAACTTCCAAAATTCTGCTAAAACTTGCTTGTTTTTGAAACTTAACTACTTTGTCCTACTTTCACCTAGAACAACCATTCAAACTTTAAAATGTTCTAAAATTATTGGGCTATTTATGAATGATTCAGCTTTTTCATATCTGTTACCATTTTCATCTTATCCCTGTTTAAGTTTTCAGTTTCATTTT
This sequence comes from Oreochromis aureus, assembly GCF_013358895.1. Lineage (NCBI taxonomy): Eukaryota > Metazoa > Chordata > Actinopteri > Cichliformes > Cichlidae > Oreochromis > Oreochromis aureus. Next base: position 70,110 of record NW_024108848.1, read on the forward strand.
TGTGATTTTTCACAAAATACATGCGTTGTTATGGTTGCTATGCACTTGGTTCTAAGTGAGCCACTGTACCTTTGGCAATTTTCTCTTCATGTCCGAACAACCTCTTGCTACTTACTCAATTTCCACTCAACTTCCACAAATTATACATCAAAACGTAGGTATTTATGCTGGCTTTCAGAAAATGTCACTATCATTGTTGTGGGATTTATAGAATTTTGGCAAATCTCCTCAGAGCAACACAAAGTCTCAAAAATCCCCATAGAAAGTCAATGGAGAGTTTGTTCAAAATCACCGCTTGATTTCTGTAATGAGAGGCATTTTCAAATCGTCATATCTCCCGAACGAAGCAAAGTTAAGACATGAGGCTTGTGCCAATATATCTTCAGACACTCCTGACGCTCACAATTCAAGAATTTTTTTCTCATCTATTACCATTTGGCCATGAATTGGGTTTGTTTGAGGGTAGGAAATTTGTCCCTCGCTCAGATTTCTTCAGATTTCAAACTCTTGAAATGAGGCACTTTTTTCTATCGTCATATCTTTTTGATAGATTTCCACAGAGACCTGAAAATTTCCATGACTGTTCACCAAAGTCTGCTGTCTCTCACGGTGAAAGAATGATATCGATACTCCAAATAGATTTAGAGTTAGAAAGCGTTGTTTGAGGGCAAGTCAAGGCAGTTTTCGCTTCGCCTCTACTCAGTTATGGTGCATTACAAGTCAAATATATTCAATAACTCATATTTTAATGATAAATTGTCAACACTTTAAGATTCCCCTATCTCTTCTGAACAAAACGGTGTAAGAATGACCGTTCTAGCCCCTACGGTTAGGAAATTATAGCCATTTGTTTGAGGGGAGTCCTCACTATGGAAAATAGACTGCACAAATCCTGTCTGTCTCTGTGGTGTGTGTGTAAGCTGGTGCACCTGTTTTGGCGGAAAAAGTATACAGCCTCTCTGATTGGTGGATTCAAATTCAGCAGCTCCCAGGCTGCTTGACTGACCTAGAAACTTGCTTGTCTCTCCTGTGTGTGTGTGTGTGTGTGTGTGTGTGTGTGTGTGTGTGTGTGTGTGTGTGTGTGACAGAGAGAGAGAAAGGAGGGCGAGAGAGAGTTTTATGGGAGCATCTTATTATATGATTTAAATTCAATATATTTAGACTGGTTGACTGAATTTGATCCTGTGTGTGTCTCTCTGTGCATGTGTGTTTCCATATGTGTCCATATTTGTAATTGTGTGACTGTTATACTTTTTTTTGCTGATTTTTTTCATTTAACAATTACATTTGAGGGACCCTTAGCATGTTCAGGATTCTTTCAGCTGTCCATTTTGCTTTTCCAATTTTTCTATTTAAGTTATTACTATTGTGTTGAGTCATAGCATTTCTGCTGCTTTTCAGTATTTGTGCTAAATACAGCATTTCTGCAAAATCATACTATGTCTGCTATTTCATAAGATTTGTGCTAAATATAGTGTTTCTGCTATTTCTGCCAAATATAGTATTTTTGATTAATTAGGGTTTTCTACCAAATCATAGTACAGTTTTACTGCTTTTTATAGGATTTTTAGAGGATATTTATATTGCTTAATATAGTATTTCTGCTTTTTATAGGATTTGTGCTTAATATAGTTTTTCTAAAAATGTAGTATTTATGCTTAATCATACTATTTCTATATATTTCTGCCAGGTCCCCAGGCAGCTAATCCTCTGTGAGGACTGATACATACAAATACACATCAGGGCCTGCACGGCTTCCCAGCCAGCCAATCATATCTGGGGTCTGCCCTTTCTTCTCTCGTCATATCTCAGCGACAGATGTACAAAGAGCAATGCAAATCACAGTCAAAGTACACGAAAGTCCGCTGATTCACCCAGTACAAGAATTATGCT
>NW_024108849.1:0-36011 GCF_013358895.1 Oreochromis aureus
TTCGGACATGAAGAGAAGACTGCAAAACCTTCAGTGGCACACTGGAAGCCAAGTGCATAGCAACCATAACAACGCATGTATTTTGTGAAAAATCACAATTTTGCAACTCAAAACTTAAAGAGGATAAAAGTAAAACGGTAAAAGATTTGAAAAAGCTGATTTATTCCTGAATAGCCCAATAATTTGAGAACATTTTAAAGTTTGAATGGTTGTTCTACGTGAAAGTAGAAAAAAGTAGTTAAGTTTCAAAAACAAGCAAGTTTTAGCAGAATTGTGGAAGTTTCCCATTCATTTCAATGGGACAAATTAAAGGAAAAAGCTTAATATTTTAAAAAGTATAACAGTATAAAATACCAAAAGATATAGCCGGAAAGGGAAAAATTAGCAGAATAGTTTAAAATTTGAACGGTGAAAATCGGCTGAAAATTGTGGAAGTAGATCCACGCGAAAAAAAACGCACGGAAACACCCGGAATAATAATAATAAAGAATAAAGAGAAACAGGAACTCAATAGTGTGGATGCCTCCAGCATCCACACAATAATAACTAGAAAAATTTGCATTTCCTGCGAAAATGCAGTGTGGATGCTGTAATGCTGAAGCTGTCTGCTGAAACTAGCAGAAAAAGCTGAAAAGTTGCAGAATTTGTAAAAACTTTGCAGAAGCAAAGGAACTTTGCTAAAATGTAGTAACTTAGCAGAACTGCAATATCTTAGAGGAAACACAATACTTGGCAGAAATACAATAGCATAGCAGAACTTAGCAGAAATATTGTAACTTACCAGAAACACGATAACTTCTCAAAAATACAAGAATTTAGGAGAAATAGTATAAGATAACAGAAAGAATATATTTAGCCAAACATTCTTAAACATTACAGAAATACTATGATTTAGAAAAACAGTACAACATAGCAGAAATGCTGTGATTTACCAGAGACACTGCAATATACTATGAATATTGTAATTTTAAATAAATACTATGTTTTAGCAAAAATACTCCAGTTTAGCACAAATATTATAACATAGCAGAAATACTACTCTATAGCAGAAATGCTATATTTAGAAAAGAAAAATATAATATAGTAGAAATACTATGATTTAGCAGAAATCCTACAATATAGCTTAATAATAACAGATTCTATGATTGAGCACGATAGTAATAACTTAAGTGAAAATATTGGAAAGGTAAAATGACAAGCTGAATAAAAAGGAACATGGTTAAGTTCGCTGAAAACTAATTTTTGTTCACCTGTGAAAAAATAAAATAAAAATACATTTAGAAAAAAAACAAATAAGAACAGCCAACAGATATACACAAAATCAAATATGGATACACAAATCAACAAATACACAAGAAATCAAATATGGATACACAAATGTACAGAGTGAGACACAGACAGGGTCTATGCCAGTCAACCAGTCTGAATATATTATATTTTTATCCAACAATGAGATGCTGCCCTAAAAGGGTCTTTGTGTGTGTGTGTGTCTCTCTCTCTCACACACACACACACACACACACACACACACACACACACACACACACACACACACACACACACAGCAGCAGCAGCAGCAAGTGAACAGGGGCTGTTAACAGCATGTTTCTAGGTCAGTCAAACAGCTGTGAGCTTCTCAATTTGAATCCACCAATCAGAGAGGTTGTGTGCTTTTTCCGCCAAAACTGGTGCACCAAGTGCAGGCTTTTACACATGCAGCACAGAGAGAGACAGGATTTTTGCAGTCTATTTCTCATAGTGAGGACTCCCCTCAAACAAACAGCCATAAATTCCTAACCGTGGGGCTAAAACAGTCATTCTGAGACCGTTTTGTTCAGAAGACATGGGGAATCTTGAAATGTTGACCATTTAAAATACAAATATGAAATATTAGAGATATATGACATAGATGATTGGTGGGCTTAGAAGCCACGAAGGTCCCAATATGCAAATTTAAATGTGCCAGGACTCAGATATGATTGGCTGGCTGGGAAGCCATGAAGGCAACAATATGCAAATTTAAATGTGCCAGGACCCAGATATGATTGGCTGGCTGGGAAGCCATGAAGGTCCCAATATGCAAATTTGAATGTGCCAGGACTCAGATATGATTGGCTGGCTGGGAAGCCATGAATGCCCCAATATGCAAATTTGAATGTGCCAGGCCTCAGATATGATTGGCTGGCTGGGAAGCCGTCCAGGTCCTGATAGGTAAATTTGAATATTACAGTCCTTACAGAGGACTGACTCCCTGGGGATCTGGCAGAAATATATAGAAATACAATGATTACCCAGAAATACTGCATTTAGTAGAAATACTATGTTTTAGCACAAATACTATAAAATGGCAGAAATACTATAATTAAGCAGAAATATTATATTAAGTACAAATCCTATAAAATAGCAGAAATAGTATGATTTAGCAGAAATGCTGTATTTAGCACAAATACTGAAAAGCAGCACAAATGCTATAACTTAGCACAATAGTTATAACTTAAATAGAAAAATTGGAAAAGCAGAATGGACAGCTGAAAAAAAGTCCCACAAGCACAGAGAGACACACACAGGATCAAATTCAGTCAACCAGTCTAAATATATTGAATTTAAATCATACAATAAGATGCTCCCATAAAACTCTCTCTCGCCTCTCTCTCTCTCTCTCTCTCTGTCACACACACACACACACACACACACACACACACACACACACACACACACACACAGGGAGAGAAAATCAAGTTTCTAGGTCAGTCAAGCAGCCTGGGAGCTGCTAAATTTGAATCCACCAATCAGAGAGGCTGTGTACTTTTTCCCGCCAAAACTGGTGCACTAAGTGCAGGCCTTTACACATGCAGCACAGAGAGAGACAGGATTTTTGCAGTCTATTTCTCATAGTGAGAATTCCCCTCAAACAAACAGCCATAAATTTCTAACCGTGAGGGGCTAAAACAGTCATTCTTAGACCATTTTATTCAGAAGACATAGGGGAATCTTGAAATGCTGACCATTTAAAATAAAAATATGAAATATTAGAGATATATGACATAGATGATTGGTGGGCTTAGAAGCCATGAAGGTCCCAATATGCAAATTTAAATGTGCCAGGACTCAGATATGATTGGCTGGCTGGGAAGCCATGAAGGCAACAATATGCAAATTTAAATGTGCCAGGACTCAGATATGATTGGCTGGCTGGGAAGCCATGAAGGCAACAATATGCAAATTTAAATGTGCCAAGACTCAGATATGATTGGCTGGCTGGGAAGCCATGAAGGTCCCAATATGCAAATTTGAATGTGCCAGGACTCAGATATGATTGGCTGGCTGGGAAGCCGTGCATGACTTGATATGTCAATTTGAAAATTACAGTCCTCACAGAGGATTGGCTTCCTGAGGAGCTGGCAGGAATACATAGAAATACTATGATTACCCAGAAATACTGCGTTTAGTAGAAATACTATGTTTTAGCACAAATACTATAATTAAGCAGAAATATTATATTAAGTACAAATCCTATAAAATAGCAGAAATAGTATGATTTAGCACAAATGCTGTATTTAGCACAAATCTTATAAAATAGCAGAAATAGTATGATTTAGCAGAAATGCTGTATTTAGCACAAATACTGAAAAGCAGCACAAATGCTATGACTTAGCACAATAGTAATAACTTAAATAGAAAAATTGGAAAAGCAAAATGGACAGCTGCAAAAGTCCCACAAGCACAGAGAGACACACACAGGATCAAATTCAGTCAACCAGTCTAAATATATTGAATTTAAATCATACAATAAGATGCTCCAATAAAACTCTCTCGCCTCTCTCTCTCTCTCTCTCTGTCTCACACACACACACACACACACACACACACACACACACACACACACACACACAGGAGAGAAAATCAAGTTTCTAGGTCAGTCAAGCAGCCTGGGAGCTGCTAAATTTGAATCCACCAATCAGAGAGGCTGTGTACTTTTTCCCGCCAAAACAGGTGCAGCCGCTTTTACACACACAGAGCACAGAGACAGGATTTCTGCAGTGAATTTCTCATAGTGAGGATTCCCCTCAAACAAATGGCCATAATTTCCTAACCGTAGGGGCTAGAACAGTCATTCTTACACCGTTTTGTTCAGAAGAGATGGGGAATCTTAAAGTGTTGACAATTTATCATTAAAATATGAATTATTGAAGATATTTGACTTCTAATGCACCATAACTGAGTAGAGGAAAGCGAAATCTGCCTTGACTTGCCCTCAAACAACGCTTTCTAACTCTAAATCTATTTGAGTATCGATATCATTCTTTCACCGTAAGAGACAGCAGGCTTTGGTGAACAGTCATGGAAATTTTCAGGTCTCTGTGGAAATCTATCAAAAGATATGACGAGAGAAAAAGTGGTTCATTTCAGAGTTTGAAATCTGAAGAAATCTGAGCGAAGGACGAATTTCCTACCCTCAAACAAGTCTAACTCATTTCAGAACGGTAATAGGTGAGAAAGAAATTCTTGAATTGTGAGCGTCAGGAGTGTCTGAAGATATATTGGCACAAGCCTTATGTCTTAACTTCGCTTCGTTAAGGAGATATGACGATTCGAAAATGCCTCTCATTACAGAAATCCAGCGGTGATTTTAAACGAACTCTCCATTGACTTTCTATGGGGATTTTTGAGACTTTGTGTTGGTCTGAGGAGATTTGCCAAAATTCTATAAATCCCACAACAATGATAGTGACATTTTCTGAAAGCCAGCATAAATACCTACGTTTTGATGTATAATTTGTGTGGGTTGAGTGAAAATTGAGCGAGTAGGAAGAAGTTGTTCGGACATGAAGAGAAAATTGCCAAAGGTACAGTGGCTCACTTAGAACCAACTGCATAGCAACCATAACAACGCATGTATTTTGTGAAAAATCACAAAGATGAAACTCAAAACTTAAAGAGGGATAAGATGAAAACGGTAACAGATATGAAAAAGCTGAATCATTCATGAATAGCCCAATAATTTGTGAACATTTTAAAATTTGAATGGTTGTTCTAGGCGAAAGCATGAGAACGTAGTTAAGTTTCAAAAAGAGTAAGTTTTAGCAGAATTGCGGAAGATTCCCATTCATTTCAATGGGACAAATTAAAGGAAAAAACGTAATATTTTAAAAAAAGTATAAGAGCAAAAAATACCAAAAGTCATTGCCGGAAAGAGCAAAAATAGCAGAATAGTTTAAAATTTGAACGGTGAAAATAGCACAAAAATTGTGGAAGTAGTTCTACGGCGAAAAACGTACGGAAGCAACTTGAAGAATAACTAGAAAAATTTGCGTTTCCTCTTGAAAATGCTGTGTGGATGCCTTGACGGTGAAGCTGTCTGCTGAAAAGCTGAAAAAGATGAAAAGTTGCAAAAAGTTGTTGTGGAGAGACGGACAATTCTGCTGAAATGAGCAGAAGCTGCTGAGAATTGTGCTGATAAGAGGTGAAAAGGCTGAAAGTTTTGCAGAAAAGAGGTGGATCAGCAGAATTTCTGCAGAAAAGAGGCAAAGAAGCAGAAACTTGCGCTGAAAAGAGATGAATCAGCAGAGTTTCTGCTGAAAAGTTTTTTTTTCTGAAAACAGCCAAAAAGCTGGAATTTGTGCTGAAAAGGGTGAAAAAATGAAAATTTTGCTGAAAAGGGTGAAGAAGCTAAAGTATACCAAATCAAAGTATTTGTGCCAAAACATAGTGTTTCTGCCATATTGTGGTACTACTACATTACAACATGAATACGGATTAAAGATGAAAGAAACTGGCAACAAATTCCTCCACTACAAACCAGTCTGATACCACTTCTTTGCAGTGTTCACGTTTACTAAGGCACTACCCAAAAGGCGCCACAAGAGGGCACTCCAACACAAGAGATGACCTATGTACACTGATGCACTTAGTAACAGTCAGCCTCCTTGAATTGGCAGAAATACTGTGATTTAGTAGTAATACTATAACATAACAGATAGACTGTGATGTTGCAGACATAGTATGTTTTTGCACTACTCATTTGTAGTGAAAAAAATAGCAATATAAATTACAGGTCTGTGATAGTGTATCAATTTGTAGTGAAAAAAAATGTTGACCAAGGTGGGATTGAACCCATGACCTTTGAGCTGCAGAGCCGTGTCATTACTGATTGCGCCACCTGGCAAGAGGGCAGGCGGCTGAAAAACAAAGAGATCAGCAATCGGAAATAGATCGCGGTGAGAGGGGAAAAGCGCCGTTTTTGGAGTTACAAAACGTCGTGTAATTCAAAAACTAGGAGGGCTATCAGCATCAGCAGTTGCTGAAAACAAGCGAAAAAGCAGAATTATCTGCTAAAAAGAGGTGTAGACGCGCGTTTGATGGAGATGGCTTTATGTGTAAGGGTACACTGAAGAGTGTCAAGAAAGCAGAGTGCATGCAAGTGGGGATGATGTGTAGCAACTGTCACAGGTAGGACTCGAACCTTGCCACCGGGTCTCACAGTAGCTTCTCAACCCTCTGAGCCAAATGAGGTCTGGTCACAAAGGGGCGGGTGCCTAAAACACAGAGACTTGAGCAGTCAGAATTAGATCGCGGTGAGAGGCGTAAAACGCCGATTTCGGAGTTACAAAACGTCGTGTAACTCAAAAACTAGGTGGGATAGAAGCACAATTCTTGTACTGGGTAAATCAGCAGACTTTGCTGAACTTTGACTGCGATTTTCATAGCTCTTTGTACCTCCGTCGCGGAGATATGACGAGAGAAGAAACGGCTTCATTTTAAGAGTTGGAAAACAAACGTAATTTATGGCTCAACAGTAAGATGACAGTAAAAACTGCTCCAACCGTGACTGGCAGCACTGTCTGAAGATGAATTGGCACAAGCCTCATGTCCTAACTTTGCTTTATTAAAATTATTATGGCACATACAAGTCTTGCAAATAAGCACACAGGAAAGCTTGAGCTTGTAATTCCACCCCAAGCTGGTAGGAGAAGCTTTTTATTAAACACTTGCTTGTTCTACAATGTGCTTCAAGGGTCAATAACAGCATAACAGAACTCACTTATGGTACTGCATTCTTCCTTCCTATAAAACAATAACTGTCAGTGACTTTGTACCATAGTATAAACACAACATTCAAGACAACAGTTAAAAGTAACGTAACCATAAACAATGAAACAAGAACATCTAAACAGCAGCACATGTCCCAAGGCATGATGGGAGAGGACTAGCTGTTCCCCAACACGCCACATTATTTATGATTTATGATTTGGCAGAAACACTGGGACTTGGTATGATTTACATGAAATACTTTGATTTAGCAGAAAAACTATAATCTAGCAGAAAGCACCTCAGCATAGCAGAAATTCTATGAGCAGAATTACTAGGATTTAGCACAAACGCTATGATTTGTCTCAAAACCTTTATTTTGCAGTTATATTGTGATTTGGCAGAAATACTGTGCTTTGGAGCAAATACCAAAATTTGGCAGAAATACTATGAGAAGTAATAATATAACGTAGCAGAAATACAAATATTTTGTGGAAATACTATGATACTATGAAAAGCTAAAAACGATGAAAAGCTGCAAAAAGTTGTATGGTGGTGGAAAAAAAAAATGCCCCACTGAGCAGGATTCGAACCTGGCCCTCCTGGTCTCAAGGTGGCTATTCATTTCCCTGAGCCAAAGTCATTCTTACAAAGAAGAGGTGGAGAGACGGACAATTCTGCTGAAATGAGCAAAAGCTGCTGAGAATTGTGCTGATAAGAGGTCAAAAGGCTGAAAGTTTTGCAGAAAAGAGGTGAATCAGCAGAATTTCTGCAGAAAAGAGGCAAAAGAAGCAGAAACTTGACCTGAAAAGAGATGAATCAGCAGAGTTTCTGCTCAAAAGAGTTGTCTTTTTCTGAATACAGCCAAAAAGCTGGAATTTGTGCTGAAAGGGGTGAAAAAAATGAAAATTTTGCTGAAAAGGGGTGAAGAAGCTGAAGAAGCTAAAGTATACTAAATCAAAGTATTTGTGCCAAAACATAGTGTTTCTGCCATATTGTGGTACTACTACATTACAACATGAATACGGATTAAAGATGAAAGAAACTGGCAACAAATTCCTCCACTACAAACCAGTCTGATACCACTTCTTTGCAGTGTTCACGTTTACTAAGGCACTACCCAAAAGGCGCCACAAGAGGGCACTCCAACACAAGAGATGAGGTGAATGAGCAGAATTTCTGCTGAAAAGAGGCAGAAGGTTCTGTATGTAGAAAAAGAAACACTGTTGAACCATGTGTGAAATAAATAAAGAAATGAAATGAAAGAACAACCTGGTTCTGCTCAAATTCACCAATCAGAGGTACTGCCTCAGTCTGCTTCATCAGGCTGTGTACTTGTTTCTGCCATGGGCGTTAACAAGAATCTGAGGTCCATATTAGAAAAGCTGCTAAAATCATCAAACTTTGCAGAATTGTAATAAAATAGCAATATAAATTACAAGTCTGTGATAGTGTATAAATTTGTAGTGAAAAAAAAAACGTGGACAAAGGTGGGATTGAACCCATGACCTTTGAGCTGCAGAGCCGTGTCATTACTGATTGCACCACCTGGAAAGGGGGCGGCGGTCTGAAAGACAGATACTTGGGCAGTCAGAAAATAGATCGCGGTGAGAGGCGAAAAACGCCGTTTTTGGAGTTACAAAACGTCGTGTAACTCAAAAACTAGGAGGGCTAGCAGCATAATTCTTGTACTGGGTGAATCAGCGGACTTTGGTGTACTTTCACTGCGATTTTGATAGCTCTTTGTGCCTCCATCGCGGAGATTTGACGAGAGAAGAAACGGCTTCATTTCCAGAGTTTGAAGACTGAGAGAAGGACAGATTTCCACCCTCAAACAAACGTAATTCATTGCTCAACGGTAAGATAATTGTAAAACTGCTTCCACTGTGAGTGTCAGCAGTGTCTGAAGATATATTGGCACAAGCCTCATGTCCTAACTTTGCTTTATTAAAGAGATATGGCGATTTGAAAATGCCTCCCGTTTCAGAATTTCAGCTCTGAATTTCAAAACCTCCCCATAGACTTTGAATGGGGAGTATTGAGACCTTGTGTCACTCCGAGGCAAATTGCGAAAAAAACGGTAAATCTCACAATAAAGATAGTGACATTGCCTGAAAGCCAGCAAAAATACCTACGTTTTGATGTATAATTTGTGGGGTTGAGTGCAAATTGAGTGAGTAGCAAGAAGTTGTTTAGACATGAAGAGAAAATTCAGAACGGACCAGCACTCACTCTGACTTAATTGCATAGCAACCATAGCAACGCATGTATTTTCTGAAAAATCACAATTTTGCAACTGAAAACTTAAAGAGAGATAAGATTAAAACGGTAGAAGATCTGAAAAAGCTGAATCAGACAGGAATAGCCCAATAATCTGAGAACATTTTAAAGTTTGAATGGAGTTTCTAGGTGAAAGTATGACAAAGTAGTTAAGTTTCAAAGACAAGCAAGTTTTAGCAGAATTGTGGAAGTTTCCCATTCATTTCAATGGGACAAATTAAAGGAAAAAGTGTAATATTTTAAAAGTATAACAGTAATAAACACCAAAAGTCATAGCCATCATTAGCAGAAAGAGCAGAACAGTATAGAGTTTGAACTGAGAAATCGGCTGAAAACTGAGAAAGTAGTTAAGTGCCAAAAAGTGTAATACGGAAGCAACTAGAGGAATAACTAGAAAAATTTGCATTTCCTGCTTGAAAATGCTGTGTGGATGCCTTAACGCTGAAGCTGTCTGCTGAAAAGCTGAAAAAGCTGAAAAGTTGCAAAAAAGTTGCATGGTGGTGAAAAAACATCGCCTGAGCAGGATTCAAACCTGGCCCTGCTGGTCTAAAGGCAGCTGCTCATCTCACTGAGCTAAACTCACTCTCTCAAAAAAAGAGGAGGAGAGACCAACAATTCTGCTAAAATGAGCAGAAGCTGCTGAGAATTGTGCTGGGAAGAGGTGAAAAGGCTGAAAATTTTGCAGAAAAGAGGCAGAACAAAAGAGAAAACTTAATACAGGTTTTGCCATGACCGGGATTTGAACCTGGCCCTTCTGGTCTCAAGGCAGCTGCACATCTCACTGAACCAGACTCATTCTCAGAAACACAAGAGATGGAGCAACTGACAATTTTGCTAAATGAGCAGAAGCTGGTGAGAACTGTGCTGAGAAGTAGTGAAAAGGCTGAAAATTTTGCAGAAAAGAGGTGAATCATCAGAATTTCTGCAGAAAAGAGGTAAAGAAGCAATAAGTTGCGCTGAAAAGAGATGAATCAGCAAAATTTCTGCTCAAAAGAGTTTTTTTTCTGAAAACAGCTGAGATTTGTGCTGATAAGAGGTGAAAAGGCTGAACATTTTGCAGAAAAGAGGTGAATCAGCAGAATTTCTGCAGAAAAGAGGTAAAGAAGCAATAAGTTGCGCTGAAAAGAGATGAATCAGCAGAGTTTCTGCTCAAAAGAGTTGTCTTTTTCTGAATACAGCCAAAAAGCTGGAATTTGTGCTGAAAAGGGGTGAAAAAAATGAAAATTTTGCTGAAAAGGGGTGAAGAAGCTGAAGAAGCTAAAGTATACTAAATCAAAGTATTTGTGCCAAAACATAGTGTTTCTGCCATATTGTGGTACTACTACATTACAACATGAATACGGATTAAAGATGAAAGAAACTGGCAACAAATTCCTCCACTACAAACCAGTCTGATACCACTTCTTTGCAGTGTTCACGTTTACTAAGGCACTACCCAAAAGGCGCCACAAGAGGGCACTCCAACACAAGAGATGAGGTGAATGAGCAGAATTTCTGCAGAAAAGAGGCAGAACAAAAGAGAAAACTGAAAACAGGTTTTGCCATGACCGGGATTTGAACTTGGTCCTTCTGGTCTCAAGGTAGCTGCTCATCTCACTGAACCAAACTCATTCTCACAAAAACAAGAGATGGAGCAACTGACAATTTTGCTAAATGAGCAGAAGCTGCTGAGAACTGTGCTGAGAAGAAGTGAAAAGGCTGAAAATTTTGTAGAAAAGAGGTGAATCAACAGAATTTCTGCAGAAAAGACGTAAAGAAGCAATAAGTTGCCCCTAAAGAGATGAATCAGCAGAATTTCTGCTCAAAGAGTTTTTTTTTCTGAAAACAGCTGAGATTTGTGCTGATAAAAGGTGAAAAGGCTGAACATTTTGCAGAAAAGAGGTGAATCAGCAGAATTTCTGCAGAAAAGAGGTAAAGAAGCAATAAGTTGCGCTGAAAGAGATGAATCAGCAGAGTTTCTGCTGAAAAGAGTTTTGTTTTTCTGAAAACAGCCAAAAAGCTGGAATTTGTGCTGAAAAGGGGTGAAAAAAATGAAAATTTTGCCTACAGGGGTGAAGAAGCTAAAGTATACCAAATCAAAGTATTTGTGCCAAAACATAGTGTTTCTGCCATATTGTGGTACTACTACATTACAACATGAATACGGATTAAAGATGAAAGAAACTGGCAACAAATTCCTCCACTACAAACCAGTCTGATACCACTTCTTTGCAGTGTTCACGTTACGAAGGCACTACCCAAAAGGCGCCACAAGAGGGCACTCCAACACAAGAGATGACCTATGTACACTGATGCACTTAGTAACAGTCAGCCTCCTTGAATTGGCAGAAATACTGTGATTTAGTAGTAATACTATAACATAACAGATATACTGCCAGGCTCAAAGCAGCTACTCATCTCACTGACCCAAACACATTCTCACAGAGAAGAGGTGGACAGACTGACAATTCTGCTGAAATTAGCAGAAGCTGCTGACAATTGTGCTGATAAGAGGTGAAAGGGCTGAAAATTTTGCAGAAAAGAGGTGAATCAGCAGAATTTCTGCAGAAAAGAGGCAAAGGAGCAGAAACTTGCGCTGAAAAGAGATGAATCAGCAGAGTTTCTGCTGAAAAGAGTTTTTTTTTCTGAAAACAGCCCAAATAAATGGAATTTGTGCTGAAAAGGGTGAAAAAATGAAAATTTTGCTGAAAAGGGGTGAAGAAGCTAAAAGTATACCAAATCAAAGTATTTGTGCCAAAACATAGTGTTTCTGCCATATGGTGTTATTTGTGCCACAAAAGTTACTACATTAAAACATGAATACGGATTAAAGATGAAAGAAACTGGCAACAAATTCCTCCACTACAAAGCAGTCTGATACCACTTCTTTGCAGTGTTCACGTTTACTAAGGCACTACCCAAAAGGCGCCACAAGAGGGCACTCCAACACAAGAGATGAGGTGAATGAGCAGAATTTCTGCTGAAAAGAGGCACATGGTTCTGTATGTAGAAAAAGAAACACTGTTGAACCATGTGTGAAATAAATAAAGAAATGAAATGAAAGAACAACCTGGTTCTGCTCAAATTCACCAATCAGAGGTACTGCCTCAGTCTGCTTCATCAGGCTGTGTACTTGTTTCTGCCATGGAGCGTTAACAAGAATCTGAGGTCCATATTAGAAAAGCTGCTAAAATCATAAAACTTTGCAGAATTGTAATAAATTAGCAATATAAATTACAGGTCTGTGATAGTGTATAAATTTGTAGAAAAAAAAAACCTGGACCAAGGTGGGATTGAACCCACGACCTTTGAGCTGCAGAGCCGTGTCATTACTGATTGCGCCACCTGGAAAGGGGCGGCGGTCTGAAAGACAGATACTTGGGCAGTCAGAAAATAGATCGCGGTGAGAGGCGAAAAACGCCGTTTTTTGGAGTTACAAAACGTCGTGTACCTCAAAACTAGGAGGGCTAGCAGCATAATTCTTGTACTGGGTGAATCAGCGGACTTTGGTGTATTTGGACTGCGATTTTCATAGCTCGTTCTACCTCCGTCGCGGAGATATGACAAGAGAAGAAACGGCTTCATTTCCAGAGTTTGAAGACTGAGAGAAGGACAGATTTCCACCCCTCAAACAAACGTAATTCATTGCTCAACGGTAAGATAATTGTAAAAACTGCTTCCACTGTGAGTGTCAGCAATGTCTGAAGATATATTGGCACAAGCCTCATGTCCTAACTTTGCTTTGTTAAAGAGATATGGCGATTTTAAAATGCCTCCCGTTTCAGAATTTCAGCTCTGAATTTCAAAACCTCCCATAGACTTTGAATGGGGAGTATTGAGACCTTGTGTCACCCGAGGCAAATTGCGAAAAAAACGGTAAATCTCACAATAAACATAGTGACATTGTCTGAAAGCCAGCAAAAATACCTACGTTTTGATGTATAATTTGTGGGGTTGAGTGGAAATTGAGTGAGTAGCAAGAAGTTGTTTAGACATGAAGAGAAAATTCAGAACGGACCAGCACTCACTCTGACTTAATTGCATAGCAACCATAGCAACGCATGTATTTTCTGAAAAATCACAATTTTGCAACTGAAAACTTAAAGAGAGATAAGATTAAAACGGTAGAAGATCTGAAAAAGCTGAATCAGACAGGAATAGCCCAATAATCTGAGAACATTTTAAAGTTTGAATGGAGTTTCTAGGTGAAAGTATGACAAAGTAGTTAAGTTTCAAAGACAAGCAAGTTTTAGCAGAATTGTGGAAGTTTCCCATTCATTTCAATGGGACAAATTAAAGGAAAAAGTGTAATATTTTAAAAAGTATAACAGTAATAAACACCAAAAGTCATAGCCATCATTAGCAGAAAGAGCAGAACAGTATAGAGTTTGAACTGAGAAAATCGGCTGAAAACTGAGAAAGTAGTTAAGTGCCAAAAAGTGTACGGAAGCAACTAGGGGAATAATAAAGAATAAAGAGAAACAGGAACTCAATAGTGTGGAAGCCCTTTTAGGGCATCCACACAATAAAGAATAAAGAGAAACAGGAACTCAATAGTGTGGAAGCCCTTTAGGGCATCCACACAATAATAATAACTAGAAAAATTTGCATTTCCTGCGAAAATGCAGTGTGGATGCTGTAATGCTGAAGCTGTCTGCTGAAACTAGCAGAAAAAGCTGAAAAGTTGCAGAATTTGTAAAAACTTTGCAGAAGCAAAGGAACTTTGCTAAAATGTAGTAACTTAGCAGAACTGCAATATCTTAGAGGAAACATAATATTTGGCAGAAATACAATAGCATAGCAGAACTTAGCAGAAATATTGTAACTTACCAGAAACACGATAACTTGTCAAAAATACAAGAATTTAGGAGAAATAGTATAAGATAACAGAAAGAATATATTTAGCCAAACATTCTTAAACATTACAGAAATACTATGATTTAGAAAACAGTACAACATAGCAGAAATGCTGCGATTTACCAGAGACACTGTAATTTACTATTAATATTGAATTTTTAAAAAAAAAATACTATGTTTTAGCACAAATACTGTAATTTGACAGAAATACTATCATTCGGCAGAAATACTATGTTTCAGCAGAAATACTCTGGTTTAGCACAAATATTATAACATAGCAGTAATACAATTATATAGTAGAAATGCTATATTTAGAAAGAAAAATATAATATAGTAGAAATACTAAACAGCCACTAAACAGGACAGGAGCAGACTGCAGCGGACTGTACGGGCAGCAGAAAGGATCATCGGTGCCCCCCTGCCCTCCATCCAGGATCTGTACCTCTCAAGAACCAGGAAACGGGCAGGGAAAATCATCTATGACCCCTCACACCCTGGACAGAGAGTTTTTGACCTGGTACCCTCTGGCAGATTTAACAGAAGCCTGCAAACCAAGACCACTTTACACAGGAACAGTTTCTTTCCCTCGCCATCTCAGAGCCTAAACAGTTGACCTGTCACACTGGTCCCCACTGCCAGACTGGTGCATATTAGAAAAGCTGCTAAAATCATAAATGTTTGCAGAATTGGGAAAGAGAGCGAGCGCCTGGACAACAGGGTGATGAGCAGTCAGAATTAGATTGCGGTGAGAGGCGAAAAACGCTGCTTTTTGGAGTTACAAAATGTCGTGTAACTCAAAAACTAGGTGGACTAGAAGCATAATTCTTGTACTGGGTGAATCAGCGTACTTTCGTGTACTTTGACTGTGATTTGCATTGCTCTTTGTACATCTGTCGCTGAGATATGACAAGAGAAGAAAGGGCAGACCCCAGATATGATTGGCTGGCTGGGAAGCCGTGCAGGCCCTGATATGTATTTGTATGTATCAGTCCTCTCAGAGAGGATTAGCTGCCTGGGGACCTGGCAGAAATATATAGAAATAGTATGATTAAGCATAAATACTACAGTTTTTAGAGAAAACTATATTGCCACAAATCCTATAAAAAGCAGTAAAACTGTACTATGATTTGGCAGAAAACCCTACATTAATCAAAAATACTAAATTTGGCAGAAATAGCAGAAACACTATATCAAGCAAATCTTATGAAATAGCAGAAAGAGTATGATTTAGCAGAAATGCTGTATTTATGAAATCTCATAAAAAGCAGACATAGTATGATTTAGCAGAAATGCTGTATTTAGCACAAATACTGAAAAGCAGCAGAAATGCTATGACTCAACACAATAGTAATAACTTAAATAGAAAAATTGGAAAAGCAAAATGGACAGCTGAAAAATGCTGAACATGTTAAGGGTCCCTCAAATATACTTGTTAAATGAAAAAAATCGAAAAAAAAATAACAGATAACAGCCACACAATCACAAATATGGAAACACACATGCACAGAGACACACACACACACTCACACACACACACAAGATCCAATTCAGTCAACCAGTCTAAATATATTGAATTTGAATCTTACAATGAGATCATCCCATAAAAGGCTTTTCTCTCTCTCTCTCTCTCTCTCCCTCTCTCTGTCACACACACACACACACACACACACACACACAAGATCCAATTCAGTCAACCAGTCTAAATATATTGAATTTGAATCTTACAATGAGATCATCCCATAAAGAGGCTTTCTCTCTCTCTCTCTCTCTCTCTCTCTCTCACTCACACACACACACACACACACACACACACACACACACACGATCCAATTCAGTCAACCAGTCTAAATATATTGAATTTAAATCTTACAATGAGATCATCCCATAAAAAGGCTCTCTCTCTCTCTCTCACACACACACACACACACACACACACACACACACACACACACACACACACACACACAAGATCCAATTCAGTCAACCAGTCTAAATATATTGAATTTGAATCTTACAATGAGATCATCCCATAAAAGGCTTTCTCTCTCTCTCTCTCTCTCTCTCTCTCTCTCTCTGTCACACACACACACACAACACACACACACACACACACAAACACACACACACACACACACACACACACACACACACACAGGAGAGAGAAGTCAGTTTCTAGCTCAGTCAAGCAGCCTGGGAGCTGCTGAATTTGAATCCACCAATCAGAGAGCCTGTGCACTTTTTTCCCCGCCAAAACAGGTGCACGCAGCACAGAGAGACACAGGACTTTTGCAGTCTATTTCTCATAATGACGACTCCCCTCAAACAAATGACCATAATTTCCTAACCGTAGGGGCTAAAACAGTCATTCTTAGACCATTTTATTCAGAAGACATAGGGGAATCTTGAAATGCTGACCATTTAAAATAAAAATATGAAATATTAGAGATATATGACATAGATGATTGGTGGGCTTAGAAGCCATGAAGGTCCCAATATGCAAATTTAAATGTGCCACGACTCAGATATGATTGGCTGGCTGGGAAGCCATGAAGGAACAATATGCAAATTTAAATGTGCCACGACTCAGATATGATTGGCTGGCTGGGAAGCCATGAAGGTCCCAATATGCAAATTTGAATGTGCCAGGACTCAGATATGATTGGCTGGCTGGGAAGCCATGAAGGAACAATATGCAAATTTAAATGTGCCAGGACTCAGATATGATTGGCTGGCTGGGAAGCCATGAAGGTCCCAATATGCAAATTTAAATGTGCCACGACTCAGATATGATTGGCTGGCTGGGAAGCCATGAAGGTCCCAATATGCAAATTTGAATGTGCCAGGACTCAGATATGATTGGCTGGCTGGGAAGCCGTGCATGACTTGATATGTCAATTTGAAAATTACAGTCCTCACAGAGGATTGGCTTCCTGAGGAGCTGGCAGGAATACATAGAAATACTATGATTACCCAGAAATACTGCGCTTAGTAGAAATACTATGTTTTAGCACAAATACTATAATTAAGCAGAAATATTATATTAAGTACAAATCCTATAAAATAGCAGAAATAGTATGATTTAGCACAAATGCTGTATTTAGCACAAATCTTATAAAATAGCAGAAATAGTATGATTTAGCAGAAATGCTGTATTTAGCACAAATACTGAAAAGCAGCACAAATGCTATGACTTAGCACAATAGTAATAACTTAAATAGAAAAATTGGAAAAGCAAAATGAACAGCTGCAAAAAGTCCCACAAGCACAGAGAGACACACACAGGATCAAATTCAGTCAACCAGTCTAAATATATTGAATTTAAATCATACAATAAGATGCTCCAATAAAAACTCTCTCTCGCCTCTCTCTCTCTCTCTCTCTCACACACACACACACACACACACACACACACACACACAGAGAGAGAAGTAAGTTTCTAGCTCAGTCAAGCAGCCTGGGAGCTGCTGAATTTGAATCCACCAATCAGAGAGCCTGTGTAGTTTTTCCCGCCAAAACAGGTGCACGCAGCACAGAGAGACACAGGACTTTTGCAGTCTATTTCTCATAATGACGACTCCCCTCAAACAAATGACCATAATTTCCTAACCGTAGGGGCTAGAACGGTCATTCTTACACCGTTTTGTTCAGAAGAGATGGGGAATCTTAAAGTGTTGACACTTTATCATTAAAATATGAATTATTAAAGATATTTGACTTCTAATGCACCATAACTGAGTAGAGCAAAGCAAAATTGCCTTGACTTGCCCTCAAACAACGCTCTCTAACTCTAAATCTATTTGGAGTATCAATATCATTCTTTCACCGTAAGAGACAGCAGGATTTGGTGAACAGTCATGGAAATTTTCAGGTCTCTGTGGAAATCCATTAAAAGATATGACGAGAGAAAAAAGTGGTTCATTTCAGAGTTTGAAAGCTGAAGAAATCTGAGCGAAGGACGAATTTCCTACCCTCAAACAAGTCTAACTCATTTCAGAACGGTAATAGGTGAGAAAGAAATTCTTGAATTGTGATCGTCAGGAGTGTCTGAAGATATACGGGACAAGCCTCATGTTTTAACTTCGCTCGTTAAGGAGATATGACGATTCGAATATGCCTCTCATTACAGAAATCAAGCGATGATTTTGAACAAACTCTCCATTGACTTTCTATGGAGAGTTTTCTGACTTTGTGTTGGTCTGAGGAGATTTGCCAAAATTCTATAAATCTCACAACAATGATAGTGACATTTTCTGAAAGCCAGCAAAAATACCTACGTTTTGATGTATAATTTGTGTGGGTTGAGTGAAAATTGAGCGAGTAGCAAGAAGTTGTTCGGACATGAAGAGAAAATTGCCAAAGGTACAGTGGCTCACTTAGAACCAAGTGCATAGCAACCATAACAACGCATGTATTTTGTGAAAATCACAAAGATGAAACTCAAAACTTAAAGAGGATAAGATGAAACGGTAACAGATATGAAAAAGCTGAATCATTCATGAATAGCCCAATAATTTGTGAACATTTTAAAATTTGAATGGTTGTTCTAGGCGAAAGTATGACAAAGTAGTTAAGTTTCAAAAAAGAGTAAGTTTTAGCAGAATTATGGAAGTTTCCCATTCATTTCAATGGGACAAATTAAAGGAAAAAGCTTAATATTTTAAAAAGTATAAGAGCAGAAAATAGCAAAAGTCATTGCGGAATTAGCAGAAATAGCAGAATAGTTTAAAATTTGAACGGTGAAAATCGGCTGAAAATTGTGGAAGTAGATCCACGGCGAAAAAACGCACGGAAGCAACTTGAAGAATAACTAGAAAAATTTGCATTTCCTGCGAAAATGCAGTGTGGATGCTGTAATGCTGAAGCTGTCTGCTGAAACTAGCAGAAAAAGCTGAAAAGTTGCAGAATTTGTAAAAACTTTGCAGAAGCAAAGGAACTTTGCTAAAATGTAATAACTTAGCAGAACTGCGATATCTCAGAGGAAACATAATACTTGGCAGAAATACAATAGCATTGCAGAACTTAGCAGAAATATTGTAACTTACCAGAAACATGATAACTTCTCAAAAATACAAGAATTTAGGAGAAATAGTATAAGATAACAGAAAGAATATATTTAGCCAAACATTCTTAAACATTACAGAAATACTATGATTTAGAAAAACAGTACAACATAGCAGAAATGCTGCGATTTACCAGAGACACTGTAATTTACTATTAATATTGAATTTTTTTTAAAAAATACTATGTTTTAGCACAAATACTGTAATTTGACAGAAATACTATCATTCGGCAGAAATACTATGTTTCAGCAGAAATACTCTGGTTTAGCACAAATATTATAGCATAGCAGTAATACAGTTATATAGTAGAAATGCTATATTTAGAAAGAAAAATATAATATAGTAGAAATACTAAACAGCCACTAAACAGGACAGGAGCAGACTGCAGCGGACTGTACGGGCAGCAGAAAGGATCATTGGTGCCCCCCTGCCCTCCATCCAGCATCTGTACCTCTCAAGAACCAGGAAACGGGCAGGGAAAATCATCACAGACCCCTCACACCCTGGACACAGACTTTTTGACCTGCTACCCTCTGGCAGACGATACAGAAGCCTGCAAACCAAGACCACCCGACACAGGAACAGTTTCTTTCCCCTCGTCATCTCCCTCCTAAACAGTTGACCTGTCACACTGCTCCCCACTGCCAGACTGCAACTGCACCTTATGTACATTCTGTAGTATTCATTCCACCTCATTTCATTTCTGTATTTTATGTACATAAGTTTAGTTATTTATAGTTGGTTTACACAGCTTTGTGTATGTATGTGTATGCATGTGTAATGTATATATAGACGTGTGTGTGTGTGTGTGTGTGTGTGTGTGTGTGTGTGTGTGTGTGTGTGTGTGTGTGTGTGTTTTACATTGCTGTGCTTGATAGCCACCATCTGCCGGAACCAAATTCCTTGTATTTGTCTGCACATATACTTGGCCAATAAACACAATTCTGATTCTGATTCTGATTTAGCAGAAATACTGTAATCAGCACATATACTGTAACATGACAGAAATTCCTCCACTTAGTAGTAATACTATAACATAAAACAAATGTTATGATTTGGCACAAAAACCATAATTTGGCAAAATACTATGATTTAGCAGAAATACTATGATTGAGCAGAAGTACTAAGATGTAGTAAAAATACTTTGATTTAACAGAAATACAATTATGGAGGAGTAATACTTTAAAATGGGAGAAATATTGATACACACACACATACACAGAGCCTAAAGGGAACAGTATTTGTGCCATGGAGTGTTAACAAGAATCTGAGGTCCATATTACAAAAGCTGCTAAAATCATAAAAGTTTGCAGAATTGTAATAAATGATGAATATGAATTAGTGGTCTGTGATAGTGTATTAATTTGTAGGAAAAACACGTTGCCCAAGGTGTAATTGAACCCATGACCTTTGGGTTGCAGACCTGTGTCATTACCAACTGCGCCACTGGGAAAGAGAGTGAGAGCCTGGAAAACAGGGTGATGAGCAGTCAGAATCAGATTGCGGTGAGAGGTGAAAAACGCCGTTTTTGCAGTTACAAAACGTCGTTTAACTCAAAAACTAGGTGGACTAGAAGCATAATTCTTGTACTGGGTGAATCAGCGTACTTTCGTGTACTTTGACTGTGATTTTCATTGCTCTTTGTACATCTGTCGCTGAGATATGACGAGAGAAGAAAGGGCAGACCTCAGATATTATTGGCTGGCTGGGAAGCCGTGCAGGCCCTGATATGTAAATTTTATATGTATCAGTCCTCACAGAGGATTAGCTGCCTGGGGACCTGGCAGAAATATATACAAATAGTATGATTAAGCATAAATACTACATTTAGTAGAAATACTATGTTTTAGCACAAATACTATAAAATGGCAGAAATACTATAATTAAGCAGAAATACTATATTTGGCAGAAACACTATATTTAGTACAAATCTTATGAAATAGCAGAAATAGTATGATTTAGCAGAAATGCTGTATTTGGCACAAATCTCATAAAATAGCAGAAATAGTATGATTTAGCAGAAATGCTGTATTTAGCAGAAATACTGAAAAGCAGCAGAAATGCTATGACTTAGCACAACAGTAATAACTTATAGAAAAATTGGAAAAGCAAAATGGACAGCTGGAAAAATCCTGAACATGCTAAGGGTCCCTCAAATCTAATTGTTAATTGAAAAAAATCAGCAAAAAAAAGTATAACAGTCACACAATCACAAATATGGGCACATATGGAAACACACATGCACAGAGAGACACACACAGGACCAAATTCAGTCAACCAGTCTAAATATGTTGAATTTAAGTGATATAATTAGATGCTCCCATCAAAAGGGCTCTCTCTCGCTCGCTCTCTCTCTCTCTCTCACACACACACACACACACACACACACACACACACACACACACACACACACACACACACACAGAGCCTAAACGGAACAGTATTTGTGCCATGGAGTGTTAACAAGAATCTGAGGTCCATATTACAAAAGCTGCTAAAATCATAAAAGGTTGCAGAATTGTAATAAATGATGAATATGAATTAGTGGTCTGTGATAGTGTATTAATTTGTAGGAAAAACACATGTTGCCCAAGGTGTAATTGAACCCATGACCTTTGGGTTGCAGACCTGTGTCATTACCAACTGCGCCACTGGGAAAGAGAGCGAGCACCGGAAAACAGGGTGATGAGCAGTCAGAATCAGATTGCGGTGAGAGGCGAAAACGCCGCTTTTTGCAGTTACAAAATGTCGTGTAACTCAAAAACTAGGTGGACTAGAAGCATAATTCTTGTACTGGGTGAATCAGCGCACTTTTCGTGTACTTTGACTGTGATTTGCATTGCTCTTTGTACATCTGTCGCTGAGATATGACGAGAGAAGAAAGGGCAGACCCCAGATATGATTGGCTGGCTGGGAAGCCGTGCAGGCCCTGATATGTATTTGTATGTATCAGTCCTCACAGAGGATTAGCTGCCTGGGGACCTGGCAGAAATATATACAAATAGTATGATTAAGCATAAATACTACATTTTTTAGAAAAACTATATTAAGCACAAATCCTATAAAAGCAGAAATACTATATTAAGCAATATAAATATCCTCTAAAATCCTATAAAAAGCAGTAAAACTGTACTATGATTTGGTAGAAAAACCCTAATTAATCAAAAATACTAAATTTGGCAGAAATAGCAGAAACACTATATTTAGCACAAATCTTATGAAATAGCAGAAAGAGCATGATTTAGCAGAAATGCTGTATTTAGCACAAATCTCATAAAATAGCAGACATAGTATGATTTTGCAGAAATGCTGTATTTAGCACAAATACTGAAAAGCAGCAGAAATGCTATGACTCAACACAATAGTAATAACTTAAATAGAAAAATTGGAAAAGCAAAATGGACAGCTGAAAGAATCCTGAACATGCTAAGGGTCCCTCAAATGTAATTGTTAAATGAAAAAAATCAGCAAAAAAAAGTATAACAGTGACACAATCACAAATATGGACACATATGGAAACACACATGCACAGAGACACACACAGGATGAAATTCAGTCAACCAGTCTAAATATATTGAATTTAAATCATATAATAAGATGCTCACATAAAAACTCTCTCTCGCCCTCCCTTTCTCTCTCTCTCACACACACACACACACACACACACACACACACACACACACACACACATATAGGGAGAGACAAGCAAGTTTCTAGGTCAGTCAAGCAGCCTGGGAGCTGCTAAATTTGAATCCACCAATCAGAGAGGCTGTGTACTTTTTCCCGCCAAAACAGGTGCAGCCGTTTTTACACACACAGAGCACAGAGACAGGATTTCTGCAGTGTATTTCTCATAGTGAGGATTCCTCTCAAACAAATGGCCATAATTTCCTAACCGTAGGGGCTAGAACAGTCATTCTTACAACCGTTTTGTTCAGAAGAGATGGGGAATCTCAAAGTGTTGACAATTTATCATTAAAATATGAATTATTAAAGATATTTGACTTCTAATGCACCATAACTGAGTAGAGCAAAGCAAAACTGCCTTGACTTGCCCTCAAACAACGCTTTCTAACTCTAAATCTATTTGAGTATCAATATCATTCTTTCACCGTAAGAGACAGCAGGCTTTGGTGAACAATCATGGAAATTTTCAGGTCTCTGTGGAAATCCATTAAAAGATATGACGAGAGAAAAAAAGTGGTTCATTTCAGAGTTTGAAATCTGAAGAAATCTGAGCGAAGGACGAATTTCCTACCCTCAAACAAGTCTAACTCATTTCAGAACGGTAATAGGTGAGAAAGAAATTCTTGAATTGTGAGCGTCAGGAGTGTCTGAAGATATACTGGGACAAGCCTTATGTCTTAACTTAGCTTCGTTAAGGAGATATGGCGATTGAAAATGCCTCTCATTACAGAAATCAAGCGGTGATTTTGAACAAACTCTCCATTGACTTTCTATGGAGAGTTTTGTGACTTAGTGTTGGTCTGAGGAGATTTGCCAAAATTCTATAAATCTCACAACCATGATAGTGACATTTTCTGAAAGCCAGCAAAAATACCTACGTTTTGATGTATAATTTGTGGAAGTTGAGTGAAAATTGAGCAAGTAGCAAGAAGTTGTTCGGACATGAAGAGAAAATTGCCAAAGGTACAGTGGCTCACTTAGAACCAACTGCATAGCAACCATAACAACGCATGTATTTTGTGAAAATCACAATTTTGCAACTCAAAACTTAAAGAGGGATAAGATGAAAACGGTAACAGATATGAAAAAGCTGAATCATTAATGAATAGCCCAATAATTTGTGAACATTTTAAAATTTGAATGGTTGTTCTAGGCGAAAGTATGAGAAAGTAGTTAAGTTTCAAAAACAAGCAAGTTTTAGCAGAATTTTGGAAGTTTTCCATTCATTTCAATGGGACAAAAAAAAGCATAAAAAGCTTAATATTTTAAAAAGTATAAGAGCAAAAATAGCAAAAGTCATTGCCGGAATTAGCAGAAATAGCAGAATAGTTTAAAATTTGAACGGTGAAAATCGGTTGAAAATTGTGGAAGTAGATCCACGGCGAAAAAACGACGGAAGCAACTTGAAGAATAATAATAATAACTAGAAAAATTTGCATTTCCTGCGAAAATGCAGTGTGGATGCTTTAAAGCAGAAGCTGTCTGCTGAAACTAGCTGAAAAAGCTGAGAAGTTGCAGAAATTGTAAAAGCTTTGCAGAAGCAAAGGAACTTTGCTAAAATGTAGTAACTTAGCAGAACTGCAATATCTTAGAGGAAACATAATACTTGGCAGAAATACAATAGCATAGCAGAACTTAGCAGAAATATTGTAACTTACCAGAAACACGATAACTTCTCAAAATACAAGAATTTAGGAGAAATAGTATAAGATAACAGAAAGAATATATTTAGCCAAACATTCTTAAACATTACAGAAATACTATGATTTAGAAAAACAGTACAACATAGCAGAAATGCTGTGATTTACCAGAGACACTGTAATATACTATGAATATTGTAATTTTATATAAATACTATGTTTTAGCAAAAATACTCCAGTTTAGCACAAATATTATAATATAGCAGAAACAGTATTCTATAGCAGAAATGCTATATTTAGAAAGAAAATATAATATAGTAGAAATACTATGATTTAGCTGAAATCCTACAATATAGCTTAATAACAATGATTTAGAACAGATAATATGATTGAGCAGAATAGTAATAACTTAAGTGAAAATATTGGAAAGGTAAAATGATAAGCTGAATAAAAAGGAACATGGTTAAGTTCGCTCAAAACTAATTTTTGTTCACCTGTGAAAAATAAAATAAAATTCATTTAGAAAAAAAAAAAATAAGAAAAGCCAACAGATACACAAAATCAAATATGGATACACAAATCACCAAATACACAGAAAATCAAATATGGATACACAAATGTACAGTGAGAGACACACACAAACAGGGTCTATGCCAGTCAATCAGTCTGAATATATTATATTTTTATCGACCAATGAGATGCTGCCCTAAAAAGGTCTTTGTGTGTCTTTCTTTCTCTCTCTCTCTCTCTCTCTCTCTCTCTCACACACACACACACACACACACACACACACACACACACACACACACACACAGCAGCAGCAGCAGCAGCAAGTGAACAGGGGCTGTTAACAGCATGTTTCTAGGTCAGTCAAACAGCTGTGAGCTTCTCAATTTGAATCCACCAATCAGAGAGGTTGTGTGCTTTTTCCCGCCAAAACTGGTGCACCAAGTGCAGGCCTTTACACATGCAGCACAGAGAGAGACAGGATTTTTGCAGTCTATTTCTCATAGTGAGGACCCTCAAACAAACAGCCATAAATTCCTAACCGTAGGGGCTAAAAGCGGTCATTGTTAGACCGTTGTGTTCAGACGACATGGGGAATCTTGAAATGTTGACCATTTGAAATACAAATATGAAATATTAGAGATATATGACATAGATGATTGGTGGGCTTAGAAGCCACGAAGGTCCCAATATGCAAATTTAAATGTGCCAGGACTCAGATATGATTGGCTGGCTGGGAAGCCATGAAGGTAACAATATGCAAATTTGAATGTGCCAGGACCCAGATATGATTGGCTGGCTGGGAAGCCATGAAGGTCCCAATATGCAAATTTGAATGTGCCAGGACTCAGATATGATTGGCTGGCTGGGAAGCCGTGCATGACTTGATATGTCAATTTGAAAATTACAGTCCTCACAGAGGATTGGCTTCCTGAGGAGCTGGCAGGAATACATAGAAATACTATGATTACCCAGAAATACTGCGTTTAGTAGAAATACTATGTTTTAGCACAAATACTATAATTAAGCAGAAATATTATATTAAGTACAAATCCTATAAAATAGCAGAAATAGTATGATTTAGCACAAATGCTGTATTTAGCACAAATCTTATAAAATAGCAGAAATAGTATGATTTAGCAGAAATGCTGTATTTAGCACAAATACTGAAAAGCAGCACAAATGCTATGACTTAGCACAATAGTAATAACTTAAATAGAAAAATTGGAAAAGCAAAATGGACAGCTGCAAAAAGTCCCACAAGCACAGAGAGACACACACAGGATCAAATTCAGTCAACCAGTCTAAATATATTGAATTTAAATCATACAATAAGATGCTCCCATAAAAACTCTCTCTCGCCTCTCTCTCTCTCTCTCTCTCTCACTCACACACACACACACACACACACACACACACACACACACACACACACACACACACACACACACAGGAGAGAGGAGCAACTTTCTAGGTCATTCAAGCAGCCTGGGAGCTGCTAAATTTGAATCCACCAATCAGAGAGGCTGTGTACTTTTTCCCGCCAAAACTGGTGCACTAAGTTCAGGCCTTTACACATGCAGCACAGAGAGAGACAGGATTTTTGCAGTCTATTTCTCATAGTGAGAATTCCCCTCAAACAAACAGCCATAAATTTCTAACCGTAGGGGCTAAAACAGTCATTCTTAGACCATTTTATTGAGAAGACATAGGGGAATCTTGAAATGCTGACCATTTAAAATAAAAATATGAAATATTAGAGATATATGACATAGATGATTGGTGGGCTTAGAAGCCATGAATGTCCCAATATGCAAATTTAAATGTGCCAGGACTCAGATATGATTGGCTGGCTGGGAAGCCATGAAGGTAACAATATGCAAATTTAAATGTGCCAGGACTCAGATATGATTGGCTGGCTGGGAAGCCATGAAGGTCCCAATATGCAAATTTGAATGTGCCAGGACTCAGATATGATTGGCTGGCTGGGAAGCCGTGCATGACTTGATATGTCAATTTGAAAATTACAGTCCTCACAGAGGATTGGCTTCCTGAGGAGCTGGCAGGAATACATAGAAATACTATGATTACCCAGAAATACTGCGTTTAGTAGAAATACTATGTTTTAGCACAAATACTATAATTAAGCAGAAATATTATATTAAGTACAAATCCTATAAAATAGCAGAAATAGTATGATTTAGCACAAATGCTGTATTTAGCACAAATCTTATAAAATAGCAGAAATAGTATGATTTAGCAGAAATGCTGTATTTAGCACAAATACTGAAAAGCAGCACAAATGCTATGACTTAGCACAATAGTAATAACTTAAATAGAAAAATTGGAAAAGCAAAATGGACAGCTGCAAAAAGTCCCACAAGCACAGAGAGACACACACAGGATCAAATTCAGTCAACCAGTCTAAATATATTGAATTTAAATCATACAATAAGATGCTCCCATAAAAACTCTCTCTCGCCCTCTCTCTCTCTCTCTCTGTCACACACACACACACACACACACACACACACACACACACACACACACACACACACACAGGAGAGAAAATCAAGTTTCTAGGTCATTCAAGCAGCCTGGGAGCTGCTAAATTTGAATCCACCAATCAGAGAGGCTGTGTACTTTTTCCCGCCAAAACAGGTGCAGCCGTTTTACACACACAGAGCACAGAGACAGGATTTCTGCAGTGAATTTCTCATAGTGAGGATTCCTCTCAAACAAATGGCCATAATTTCCTAACCGTAGGGGCTAGAACAGTCATTCTTACACCGTTTTGTTCAGAAGAGATGGGGAATCTTAAAATGTTGACAATTTATCATTAAAATATGAATTATTGACGATATTTGACTTCTAATGCACCATAACTGAGTAGAGGCAAGCAAAATCTGCCTTGACTAGTCCTCAAACAACGCTTTCTAACTCTAAATCTATTTGGAGTATCGATATCATTCTTTCACCGTAAGAGACAGCAGGCTTTGGTGAACAGTCATGGAAATTTTCAGGTCTCTGTGGAAATCTATCAAAAGATATGACGAGAGAAAAAAGTGTCTCATTTCCAGAGTTTGAAATCTGAAGAAATCTGAGCGAGGGACTAATTTCCTACCCTCAAACAAACCCAATTCATGGCCAAATGGTAATAGATGAGAAAACAATTCTTGAATTGTGAGCATCAGGAGTGTCTGAAGATATATTGGCACAAGCCTCATGTCTTAACTTCGCTTCGTTGGGGAGATATGACGATTCGAAAATGCCTCTCATTACAGAAATCAAGCGGTGATTTTAAACGAACTCTCCATTGACTTTCTATGGGGATTTTTGAGACTTTGTGTTGGTCTGAGGAGATTTGCCAAAATTCTATAAATCCCACAACAATGATAGTGACATTTTCTGAAAGCCAGCAAAAATACCTACGTTTTGATGTATAATTTGTGTGGGTTGAGTGGAAATTGAGCGAGTAGCAAGAAGTTGTTCGGACATGCAGAGAAAATTGCCAAAGGTACAGTGGCTCACTTAGAACCAACTGCATAGCAACCATAACAACGCATGTATTTTGTGAAAATCACAAAGATGAAACTCAAAACTTGAAGAGGGATAAGATGAAAACGGTAACAGATATGAAAAAGCTGAATCATCCATGCATAGCCCAATAATTTGAGAACATTTTAAAGTTTGAATGGTTGTTCTACGTGAAAGTAGTAAAAAGTAGTTAAGTTTCAAAAACAAGCAAAATTTAGCAGAATTATGGAAGTTTCCCATTCATTTCAATGGGACAAATTAAAGGAAAAAAACGTAATATTTTAAAAAGTATAAGAGCAGAAAATACCAAAAGTCATTGCGGAAAGAGCAAAAATAGCAGAATAGTTTAAAATTTGAGCGGTGAAAATAGCACAAAAATTGTGGAAGTAGTTCTACTGAAAAACGTCGGAAGCAACTTGAAGAATAATAATAATAATAATAAAGAATAAAGAGAAACAGGAACTCAATAGTGTGGATGCTTAAAGCATCCACACAATAATAAAGAATAAAGAGAAACAGGAACTCAATAGTGTGGATGCTTAAAGCATCCACACAACTAGAAAAATTTGCATTTCTGCGAAAATGCAGTGTGGATGCTTTAAAGCTGAAGCTGTCTGCTGAAACTAGCAGAAAAGCTGAAAAGTTGCAAAATTATAAAAACTTTGCAGAAGCAAAGGGACTTTGCTAAAATGTAATATCTTAGAACTGCAATATCTTAGAAGAAATAGAATACTTGGCAGAAATACAATAGCATAGCAGAACTTAGCAGAAATATTGTAACTTACCAGAAACACGATAACTTCTCAAAAATACAAGAATTTAGGAGAAATAGTATAAGATAACAGAAAGAATATATTTAGCCAAACATTCTTAAACATTACAGAAATACTATGATTTAGAAAAACAGTACAACATAGCAGAAATGCTGTGATTTACCAGAGACACTGTAATATACTATGAATATTGTAATTTTAAATAAATACTATGTTTTAGCAAAAATACTCCAGTTTAGCATAAATATTATAACATAGCAGAAATACTACTCTATAGCAGAAATGCTATATTTAGAAAGAAAAATATAATATAGTAGAAATACTATGATTTAGCAGAAATCCTACAATATAGCTTAATAACAATGATTTAGAACAGATACTATGATTGAGCAGAATAGTAATAACTTAAGTGAAAATATTGGAAAGGTAAAATGACAAGCTGAATAAAAAGTAACATGATTAAGTTCACTCAAAACTAATTTTGTTCACCTGTGAAAAAATAAAATAAAAATACATTTAGAAATACAAATAAGAACAGCATCTCATTTGTGTGTGTCTTTCTCTCTCTCTCTCTCTCTCGCTCTCTCTTACACACACACACACACACACACACACACACATAGGCACACACACACACACACACACACACACACACAGCATCAGCAAGTGAACAGGGGCTGTTAACAGCATGTTTCTAGGTCAGTCAAACAGCTGTGAGATTCTCAATTTGAATCCACCAATCAGAGGGCTGTGTGCTTTTTCCTGCCAAAACTGGTGCATCAAGTGCAGGCTTTTACAGCACAGAGAGAGAAAGGATTTTGCAGTCTATTTCTCATAGTGAGGACTCCCGTCAAACAAACAGCCATAAATTCCTAACTGTAGGGGCTAAAATGGTCATTCTTAGACCGTTGTGTTCAGAAGACATGGGAGAATCTTGAAATGTTGACGATTTAAAATAAAAATATGAAATATCATAGATATATGACATAGATGATTGGTTGTCTTGGAAGCCATGAATGCCCCAATATGCAAATTTGAATGTGCAAGCCCTCGGATATGATTGGTTGTCTTAGAAGCCATATAAAAAGCAGTAAAACTGTACTATGATTTGGTAGAAAACTATAATTAATCAAAAATACTATATTTGGCAGAAATACTATATTTAGCACAAATCTTATGAAATTGCAGAAATAGTATGATTTAGCACAAATGCTGTATTTAGCACAAATACTGAAAAGCAGCAGAAATGCTATGACTTAGCACAATAGTAATAACTTAAATAGAAAAATTTAAGGAAAATGGAAAGCGGAAAAAATGCTGAACATGCAAAGGGTCCCTCAAATCTAATTGTTAAATGAAAAAAAAAATCAGGAAAAAGTATAACAGTCACACAATCACAAATATGGACACATATGGAAACACACATGCACAGAGACACACACACAAGATCCAATTCAGTCAACCAGTCTAAATATATTGAATTTGAATCTTACAATGAGATCATCCCATAAAAGGCTTTTCTCTCTCTCTCTCTCTCTCTCTGTCACACACACACACACACACACACACACACAAGATCCAATTCAGTCAACCAGTCTAAATATATTGAATTTGAATCTTACAATGAGATCATCCCATAAAAAGGCGCTCTCTCTCTCTCTCTCTCTCTCTGTCTGTCACACACACACACACACACACACACACACAAGATGCAATTCAGTCAACTAGTCTAAATATATTGAATTTAAATCTTACAATGAGATCATCGCATATAAAGGCTTTCTCTCTCTCTCTCTCTCTCTCTGTCACACACACACACACACACACACACAAGATGCAATTCAGTCAACCAGTCTAAATATATTGAATTTAAATCTTACAATGAGATCATCCCATATAAAGGCTTTCTCTCTCTCTCTCTCTCTCTCTCACACACACACACACACACACACACACACACACACACACACACACACACACAAGATCCAATTCAGTCAACCAGTCTAAATATATTGAATTTGAATCTTAAATGAGATCATCCCATAAAAAGCCTCTCTCTCGCTCTCTCTCTCTCTCTCTCTCTCTCTCTCTCTCTGTCACACACACACACACACACACACACACACACACACACACAGGAGAGAGAAGTAAGTTTCTAGCTCAGTCAAGCAGCCTGGGAGCTGCTGAATTTGAATCCACCAATCAGAGAGCCTGTGCACTTTTTCCCGCCAAAACAGGTGCACGCAGCACAGAGAGACACAGGATTTTTGCAGTCTATTTCTCATAATGACGACTCCCCTCAAACAAATGACCATAATTTCCTAACCGTAGGGGCTAGAACGGTCATTCTTACACCGTTTTGTTCAGAAGAGATGGGGGAATCTTACAGTGTTGACAATTTATCATTAAAATATGAATTATTGAAGATATTTGACTTCTAATGCACCATAACTGAGTAGAGGCGAAGCAAAAACTGCCTTGACTTGCCCTCAAACAACGCTTTCTAACTCTAAATCTATTTGGAGTATCAATATCATTTTTTCACCGTAAGAGACAGCAGGCTTTGGTGAACAATCTTGGAAATTTTCAGGTCTCTGTTGAAATCCATTAAAAAGATATGACGAGAGAAAAAAGTGGTTCATTTCCAGAGTTTGAAATCTGAAGAAATCTGAGCGAAGGACGAATTTCCTACCCTCAAACAAGTCTAACTCATTTCAGAACGGTAATAGGTGAGAAAGAAATTCTTGAATTGTGAGCGTCAGGAGTGTCTGAAGATATACTGGGACAAGCCTCATGTTTTAACTTCGCTTCGTTAAGGAGATATGACGATTCGAATATGCCTCTCATTACAGAAATCAAGCGGTGATTTTGAACAAACTCTCCATTGACTTTCTATGGAGAGTTTTGAGACTTTGTGTTGGTCTGAGGAGATTTGCCAAAATTCTATAAATCTCACAACAATGATGGTGACATTATCTGAAAGCCAGCAAAAATACCTACGTTTTGATGTATAATTTGTGGAAGTTGAGTGAAAATTGAGCGAGTAGCAAGAAGTTGTTCGGACATGAAGAGAAAATTGCTAAAGGTACAGTGGCTCACTTAGAACCAACTGCATAGCAACCATGACAACGCATGTATTTTGTGAAAAATCACAAAGATGAAACTCAAAACTTTAAGAGGGATAAGATGAAAACGGTAACAGATATGAAAAAGCTGAATCATTCATGAATAGCCCAATAATTTGTGAACATTTTAAAGTTTGAATGGTTGTTCTAGGTGAAAGTATGAGGAAGTAGTTAGGTTTCAAAAACAGGCAAGTTTTAGCAGAATTTTGTAAGTTTTCCATTCATTTCAATGGGACAAAAAATTGCATAAAAAGCTTAATATTTTAAAAAGTATAACAGCAGAAAATACCAAAAGTCATTGCCGGAAAGAGCAAAAATAGCAGAACAGTTTAAAATTTGAACGGTGAAAATAGCACAAAAATTGTGGAAGTAGTTCTACGGCGAAAAACGTACGGAAGCAACTTGAAGAATAATAATAATAATAATAATAATAACTAGAAAAATTTGCATTTCCTGCGAAAATGCAGTGTGGATGCTTTAAAGCTGAAGCTGTCTGCTGAAACTAGCTGAAAAAGCTGAAAAGTTGCAGAAATTGTAAAAACTTTGCAGAACCAAAGGAACTTTGCTAAAATGTAGTAACTTAGCAGAACTGTAGTATCTTAGAGGAAACATAATACTTGGCAGAAATACAATAGCATAGCAGAACTTTGCAGAAATATTGTAACTTACCAGAAACATGATATCTTCTCAAAAATACAAGAATTTAGGAGAAATAGTATAAGATAACAGAAAGAATATATTTAGCCAAAAATACTTAAACATTACAGAAACACTATGATTTACAAAAATAGTACAACATAGCAGAAATACTGTGATTTACCAGAGACACTGTGATGAACTATGAATATTGTAATTTTAAATGAATACTATGTTTTAGCACAAATACTGTAATTTGACAGAAATACTATCATTTGGCAGAAATACTATGTTTCAGCAGAAATACTCTGGTTTAGCACAAATATTATAACATAGCAGAAATACCTCCAAAAGTTTTATCTGTTCATCTGGACGTAGCGTTTTGTGGGAGAAAGCGTTTCGTCACTCATCAAGTGACTTCTTCAGTCTCAGCTGACTGCAGGTTTCCCCAAACCTTATAAACAGTACATTTGCATAATGACTGAAACCAGCCCACTGAAGGAACAATGGGCTGTGAGGTCAGTTCCTTAATCATAATTATGCAAATTCCCATGACCATTGATCAACAATCACTGACCAAAACCCACTGATCAAAGAACACTGATCAATGGCCATGAGTCCCATTCACAGAGAGTTGGGGAATGGCTGCAATCACAGCATTGTAAGATGGCGAAAGATGTACCCTTAGGCACCCTCCTCGATTCAGAGATGGTCTTTCCCTTTTCACGTAAATGGCCTCCTTGACTCCGCGTTCAAACCAGCGTTCTTCCCTGTCCAGGATGTGTACATCCTCATCCTTGAAAGAGTGTCCACTGGCCTGTAGGTGTAAATAGACTGCAGAGTCCTGGCCTGACGAGGTAGCTCTCCTGTGTTGTGCCATCCGGCCGCCAGAGGTTGTTTGGTTTCCCGATGTATAAATCCTGGCAATCCTCCTGGCACTTAACAGCGTGCAATATATTACTCTGTTTGTGTCGGGGACCCGATCCTTGGGGTGGACCAGTTTTGGCACAGCGTGTATTGGGGTTTAAAAGCCACAGAGACCCGGTGTTTCAAAAAATGCGTCTCAACTGCTCGATACTCCTGACACATATGGGATCACTACAGGTTTTCGCCTGGGCAGCGGTTGTCCTTCTCTCCTGGATCGGCTGGAGCTTTCTTTGGGTGTCTTTCCAGCTTTGACAAAAGTCCAGCTTGGATAACCACATTTACTCAGGGCCTTCTTGATGTGCTGTTCTTCTGCCTCCGTGGCCGCTGTGTCAGTGGGGATGGTGTTCGCTCTGTGTTGTAGCGTCCTGATGACACCCAGTTTGTGCTCCAGTGGATGATAAGAGTCAAACCTTAGATACTGACCCGTATGTGTAGGTAGCAGAAATACAATTATATAGCAGAAATGCTATATTTAGAAAGAAAAATATAATATAGTAGAAATACTATGATTTAGCAGAAATACTGTAATCAGCACATATACTGTAACATGACAGAAATTCCTCCACTTAGTAGTAATACTATAACATAACACAAATGTTATGATTTGGCACAAAACCATAATTTGGCAAAATACTATGATTTAGCAGAAATACTAAGATGTAGTAAAAGTACTTTGATTTAACAGAAATACAATTATGGAGGAGTAATACTTTAAAATGGGAGAAATATTGATACACACACACATACACAGAGCCTAAAGGGAACAGTATTTGTGCCATGGAGTGTTAACAAGAATCTGAGGTCCATATTAGAAAAGCTGCTAAAATCATAAAAGTTTGCAGAATTGTAATAAATGATGAATATGAATTAGTGGTCTGTGATAGTGTATTAATTTGTAGGAAAAAAAACTTGTCGCCCAAGATGTAATTGAACCCACGACCTTTGGGTTGCAGACCTGTGTCATTAGCAACTGCGCCACTGGGAAAGAGAGCGGCGCCTGGAAAACAGGGTGATGAGCAGTCAGAATTATATCGCGGTGAGAGGTGAAAATGCGTTTTTGGAGTTACAAAACGTTATGTAACTCAAAAACTAGGTGGACTAGAAGCATAATTCTTGTACTGGGTGAATCAGCGGACTTTGGTGTACTTTGACTGTGATTTGCATTGCTCTTTGTACATCCGTCGCTGAGATATGACGAGAGAAGAAAGGGCAGACCTCAGATATGATTGGCTGGCTGGGAAGCCGTGCAGGCCCTGATATGTAAATTTGAATGTCTCAGTCCTCAGAGGATTGGCTGCCTGGGGACCTGGCAGAAATATATAGTAATAGTATGATTAAGCATAAATACTACATTTAGCAGAAATACTGTATTAAGCACAAATCCTATAAAAAGCAGAAATACTATACTATGATTTGGTAGAAAAACTATAATTAATCAGAAATACTATATTTGGCAGAAATACTATATTTAGCACAAATCTTGTAAAATAGCAGAAATAGTATGATTCAGCACAATAGTAATAACTTAAACAGAAAAATTGGAAAAGCAAAATGGACAGCTGAAAAAATGCTGATCATGCTAAGGATCCTTCAAATGTACTTGTTAAATGAAAAAAAAACTCAGTAAAAAAAAGTATAACAGTCACACAATCACAAATATGGACACCTATGGAAACACACATGTACAGAGAGACACACAGGATCAAATTCAGTCAACCAGTCTAAATATATTGAATTTGAATCTTACAATGAGATCATCCCATAAAAGGCTTTTCTCTCTCTCTCTCTCTCTCTGTCACACACACACACACACACACACACACACAAGGTCCAATTCAGTCAACCAGTCTAAATATATTGAATTTAAATCTTACAATGAGATCATCCCATAAAAAGGCTTTTCTCTCTCTCTCTCTCTCTCTCTCTCTCACACACACACACACACACACACACACACACAGGAGAGAGAAGTAA
>NW_024108850.1:0-24010 GCF_013358895.1 Oreochromis aureus
CACACACACACACACACACACAAGATCCAATTCAGTCAACCAGTCTAAATATATTGAATTTGAATCTTACAATGAGATCATCCCATAAAAAGGCTTTCTCTCTCTCTCTCTCTCTCTCTCTCTCTCTCACACACACACACACACACACACACACACACACACACAAGATCCAATTCAGTCAACCAGTCTAAATATATTGAATTTGAATCTTACAATGAGATCATC
Organism: Oreochromis aureus; assembly: GCF_013358895.1. NCBI lineage: Eukaryota > Metazoa > Chordata > Actinopteri > Cichliformes > Cichlidae > Oreochromis > Oreochromis aureus. The sequence goes on from NW_024108850.1 coordinate 226, forward strand.
CCATAAAAGGCTTTTCTCTCTCTCTCTCTCTCTCTCTCTCTGTTATACACACACACACACACACACACACACACACACACAGGAGAGAGAAGTAAGTTTCTAGCTCAGTCAAGCAGCCTGGGAGCTGCTGAATTTGAATCCACCAATCAGAGAGCCTGTGCACTTTTTCCCGCCAAAACAGGTGCACGCAGCACAGAGAGACACAGGACTTTTGCAGTCTATTTCTCATAATGACGACTCCCCTCAAACAAATGACCATAATTTCCTAAATCAGGGGCTAGAACGGTCATTCTTACACCGTTTTGTTCAGAAGAGATGGGGAATCTTAAAGTGTTGACACTTTATCATTAAAATATGAATTATTGAAGATATTTGACTTCTAATGCACCATAACTGAGTAGAGGCAAGCGAAAACTGCCTTGGCTTGCCCTCAAACAACGCTTTCTAACTCTAAATCTATTTGGAGTATTGATATCATTCTTTCACCGTAAGAGACAGCAGGCTTTGGTGAACAGTCATGGAAATTTTCAGGTCTCTGTGGAAATCCATCAAAAAGATATGACGAGAGAAAAAAGTGCCTCATTTCCAGAGTTTGAAATCTGAAGAAATCTGAGCGAGGGACAAATTTCCTACCCTCAAACAAACCCAATTCATGGCCAAATGGTAATAGATGAGAAAGAAATTCTTGAATTGTGAGCGTCAGGAGTGTCTGAAGATATATTGGCACAAGCCTCATGTCTTAACTTCGCCGTTAAGGAGATATGACGATTCGAATATGCCTCTCATTAGAGAAATCCAGCGGTGATTTTGAACAAACTCTCCATTGACTTTCTATGGAGAGTTTTCAGACTTTGTGTTGGTCTGAGGAGATTTGCCAAAATTCTATAAATCCCACAACAATGATAGTGACATTTTCTGAAAGCCAGCAAAAATACCTACGTTTTGATGTATAATTTGTGTGGGTTGAGTGAAAATTGAGCGAGTAGCAAGAAGTTGTTCGGACATGAAGAGAAAATTGCCAAAGGTACAGTGGCTCACTTAGAACCAACTGCATAGCAACCATAACAACGCATGTATTTTGTGAAAAATCACAAAGATGAAACTCAAAACTTAAAGAGGATAAGACGAAAACGGTAACAGATATGAAAAAGCTGAATCATTCATGAATAGCCCAATAATTTGTGAACATTTTAAAATTTGAATGGTTGTTCTAGGCGAAAGTATGAGAAAGTAGTTAAGTTTCAAAAAAGAGTAAGTTTTAGCAGAATTGCGGAAGTTTCCCATTCATTTCAATGGGACAAATTAAAGGAAAAAAGCTTAATATTTTAAAAAGTATAATAGTTAAAAATACCAAAAGTCATAGCAGTCGTTAGCAGAAAAAGCTGAATAGTTTAAAATTTGAACGGTGAAAATCGGCTGAAAATTGTTAAAGTAGTTAAAGTCCAAAAAACGTACGGAAGCAACTAGAACTAGAAAAATTTGCATTTCCTGCGAAAATGCAGTGTGGATGCTGGAACGCTGAAGCTGTCAGCTGAAACTAGCTGAAAAAGCTGAAAAGTTGCAGAAATTGTAAAAACTTTGCAGAAGCAAAGGGCGTTGCTAAAATGTAGTAACTTAGCAGAACTGCAATATCTTAGAGGAAACATAATACTTGGCAGAAATACAATAGCATAGCAGAACTTAGCAGAAATATTGTAACTTACCAGAAACACGATAACTTCCCAAAAATACAAGAATTTCGGAGAAATAGTATAAGATAACAGAAAGAATATATTTAGCCAAACATTCTTAAACATTACAGAAATACTACTCTATAGCAGAAATGATATATTTAGAAAGAAAAATATAATATAGTAGAAATACTATGATTTAGCAGAAATCCTGCAATATAGCTCAATAACAATGATTTAGAACAGATACTATGATTTAGCAGAATAGTAATAACTTAAGTGAAAATATTGGAAAGGTAAAATGACAAGCTGAATAAAAGGAACATGGTTAAGTTTGCTCAAAACTAATTTTTGTTCACCTGTGAAAAAATAAAATAAAAATACATTTAGAAATACAAATAAGAACAGCCAACAGATACACACAAAATTAAATATGGATACACAAATCAACAAATACACACAAAATCAAATATGGATACACAAATGTACAGAGAGAGACACACACACACAGGGTCTATGCCAGTCAACCAGTCTGAATGTATTTTATTTTTATCCAACAATGAGATGCTGCCCTAAAAAAGGGCTTGTGTGTGTCTCTCTCTCTCTCTCTCTCACACACACACACACACACACACACACACACACACACACACACACACACACACACACACTCAGGCTCACACACACACACACACACACACATAGCATCAGCAAGTGAACAGGGGCTGTTAACAGCATGTTTCTAGGTCAGTCAAACAGCTGTGAGATTCTCAATTTGAATCCACCAATCAGAGGGGCTGTGTGCTTTTTCCTGCCAAAACTGGTGCACCAAGTGCAGGCTTTACAGCACAGAGAGAGACAGGATTTTTGCAGTCTATTTCTCATAGTGAGGACTCCCCTCAAACAAACAGCCATAAATTCCTAACTGTAGGGGCTAAAACGGTCATTCTTAGACCGTTGTGTTCAGAAGACATGGGAGAATCTTGAAATGTTGACCATTTAAAATAAAAATATGAAATATCATAGATATATGACATAGATGATTGGTTGTCTTAGAAGCCATGATTGCCCCAATATGCAAATTTGAATGTGCAAGGCCTAAGATATGATTGGCTGGCTGGGAAGCCATGAAGGCAACAATATGCAAATTTGAATGTGCAAGCCCTCGGATATGATTGGTTGTCTTAGAAGCCATATAAAAAGCAGTAAAACTGTACTATGATTTGGTAGAAAAACTATAATTAATCAAAAATACTATATTTGGCAGAAATACGATTTTGTAGCAGAAACACTATATTTAGCACAAATCTGATGAAATAGAAGAAATAGTATGATTTAGCAGAAATGCTGTATTTAGCACAAATACTGGAAAGCAGCAGAAATGCTATGACTTAGCACAATAGTAATAACTTAAATAGAAAAATTGGAAAAGCAAAATGGACAGCTGAAAAAATCCTGAACATGCTAAGGGTCCCTCAAATGTAATTGTTAAATAAAAAAAAAAACAGCAGCAAAAAAAAGTATAACAGTCACACAACCACAAATATGTACACATATGGTAACACACATGCACGGACAGACACACACAGGATCAAATTCAGTCAACCAGTCTAACTATATTGAATTTAAATCTTACAATGAGATCATCCCATAAAAAGGCTTTCTCTGTCTCTCTCTCTCTCTCTCTCACACACACACACACACACACACACACACACACACACACACACACACACACACACACACACACAAGATCCAATTCAGTCAACCAGTCTAAATATATTGATTTTGAATCTTACAATGAGATCATCCCATAAAAGGCTTTCTCTCTCTCTCTCTCTCTCTCTCTCTCTCTCTCTCTCTCTCCTCTCTGTCAAACACACACACACAAGATCGAATTCAGTCAACCAGTCTAAATATATTGAATTTAAATCTTACAATGAGATCATCCCATAACAAGCCTTTTCTCTCTCTCTCTCTCTCTCTCTCTCTCTCTCACACACACACACACACACACACACAAGATCCAATTCAGTCAACCAGTCTAAATATATTGAATTTAAATCTTACAATGAGATCATCCCATAAAAAGGCTCTCTCTCTCTCTCTCTCTCTCTCTCTCTCTCTCTGTCACACACACACACACACACACACAAGATCCAATTCAGTCAACCAGTCTAAATATATTGAATTTAAATCTTACAATGAGATCATCCCATAAAAGGCTTTCTCTGTCTCTCTCTCTCTCTCTCTCTCTCTCTCTGTCACACACACACACACACACACACACACACACACACACACACACACACACACAAGATCCAATTCAGTCAACCAGTCTAAATATATTGAATTTAAATCTTACAATGAGATCATCCCATAACAAGCCTTTCTCTCTCTCTCTCTCTCTCTCACACACACACACACACACACACACACACACACACACACACACACACAAGATTCAATTCAGTCAACCAGTCTAAATATATTGAATTTAAATCTTACAATGAGATCATCCCATAACAAGCCTTTCTCTCTCTCTCTCTCTCTCTCTCTCTCTCTCACACACACACACACACACACACACACACACACACACACAGGAGAGAGAAGTAAGTTTCTAGGTCAGTCAAGCAGCCTGGGAGCTGCTGAATTTGAATCCACCAATCAGAGAGGCTGTATACTTTTTCCCGCCAAAACAGGTGCAGCCGTTTTACACACACAGAGCACAGAGACAGGATTTCTGCAGTGAATTTCTCATAGTGAGGATTCCTCTCAAACAAATGGCCATAATTTCCTAACCGTGAGGGGCTAGAACGGTCATTCTTACACCGTTTTGTTCAGAAGAGATCAGGGAATCTTAAAGTGTTGACAATTTATCATTAAAATATGAATTATTAAAGATATTTGACTTGTAATGCACCATAACTGAGTAGAGCAAAGCAAAACTGCCTTGACTTGCCCTCAAACAACGCTTTCTAACTCTAAATCTATTTGGAGTATCAATATCATTTTTTCACCGTAAGAGACAGCAGGCTTTGGTGAACAATCTTGGAAATTTTGTTGATATCCATTAAAAGATATGACGAGAGAAAAAGTGGATCATTTCCAGAGTTTGAAATCTGAAGAAATCTGAGCGAAGGACGAATTTCCTACCCTCAAACAAGTCTAACTCATTTCAGAACGGTAATAGGTGAGAAAGAAATTCTTGAATTGTGAGTGTCAGGAGTGTCTGAAGATATACTGGGACAAGCCTCATGTTTTAACTTCGCTTCGTTAAGGAGATATGACGATTCGAATATGCCTCTCATTACAGAAATCAAGCTGTGATTTTGAACAAGCTCTCCATTGACTTTCTATGGGGATTTTTGAGACTTTGTGTTGGTCTGAGGAGATTTGCCAAAATTCTATAAATCTCACAACAATGATGGTGACATTTTCTGAAAGACAGCAAAAATACCTACGTTTTGATGTATAATTTGTGGAAGTTGAGTGAAAATTGAGCAAGTAGCAAGAAGTTGTTCGGACATGAAGAGAAGACTGCAAAACCTTCAGTGGCACACTGGAAGCCAAGTGCATAGCAACCATAACAACGCATGTATTTTGTGAAAAATCACAATTTTGCAACTCAAAACTTTAAGAGGCATAAAAGTAAAACGGTAAAAGATTTGAAAAAGCTGATTTATTCCTGAATAGCCCAATAATTTGAGAACATTTTAAAGTTTGAATGGTTGTTCTACGTGAAAGTAGGAAAAAGTAGTTAAGTTTCAAAAACAAGCAAGTTTTAGCAGAATTGCGGAAGTTTCCCATTCATTTCAATGGGACAAATTAAAGGAAAAAAACATAATATTTTAAAAAGTATAATAGTATAAAATACCAAAAGATATTGCCGGAAAGAGCAAAAATAGCAGAATAGTTTAAAATTTGAACGGTGAAAATCGGCTGAAAATTGTGGAAGTAGATCCACGGCGAAAAACGTACGGAAACACCCGGAATAATAATAATAACTAGAAAAATTTGCATTTCCTGCGAAAATGCAGTGTGGATGCTGTAATGCTGAAGCTGTCTGCTGAAACTAGCAGAAAAAGCTGAAAAGTTGCAGAATTTGTAAAAACTTTGCAGAAGCAAAGGAACTTTGCTAAAATGTAGTAACTTAGCAGAACTGCAATATCTTAGAGGAAACATAATACTTGGCAGAAATACAACAGCATAGCAGAACTTAGCAGAAATATTGTAACTTACCAGAAACACGATAACTTCTCAAAAATACAAGAATTTAGGAGAAATAGTATAAGATAACAGAAAGAATATATTTAGCCAAACATTCTTAAACATTACAGAAATACTATGATTTAGAAAAACAGTACAACATAGCAGAAATGCTGCGATTTACCAGAGACACTGTAATTTACTATTAATATTGAATTTTTAAAAAAATACTATGTTTTAGCAAAACTACTGTAATTTGACAGAAATACTATCATTCGGCAGAAATACTATGTTTCAGCAGAAATACTCTGGTTTAGCACAAATATTATAACATAGCAGTAATACAATTATATAGCAGAAATGCTATATTTAGAAAGAAAAATATAATATAGTAGAAATACTATGATTTAGCAGAAATACTGTAATCAGCACATATACTGTAACATGACAGAAATTCCTCCACTTAGTAGTAATACTGTAACATAAAACAAATGTTATGATTTGGCACACAAAACCATAATTTGGCAAAATACTATGATTTAGCAGAAATACTATGATTGAGCAGAAGTACTAAGATGTAGTAAAAGTACTTTGATTTAACAGAAATACAATTATGGAGGAGTAATACTTTAAAATGGGAGAAATATTGATACACACACACATACACAGAGCCTAAAGGGAACAGTATTTGTGCCATGGAGTGTTAACAAGAATCTGAGGTCCATATTAGAAAAGCTGCTAAAATCATAAAAGGTTGCAGAATTGTAATAAATGATGAATACTGAATTAGTGGTCTGTGATAGTGTATTAATTTGTAGGAAAAAACACATGTTGCCCAAGGTGTAATTGAACCCACGACCTTTGGGTTGCAGACCTGTGTCATTACCAACTGCGCCACTGGGAAAGAGAGCAAGCACCTGGCAAACAGGGTGATGAGCAGTCAGAATCAGATTGCGGTGAGAGGCGAAAAACACCATTTTTTGCAGTTACAAAACGTCGTGTAACTCAAAGACTAGGTGGACTAGAAGCATAATTCTTGTACTGGGTGAATCAGCGGACTTTGGTGTACTTTGACTGTGATTTGCATTGCTCTTTGTACATCTGTCGCTGAGATATGACGAGAGAAGAAAGGGCAGACCCAGATATGATTGACTGGCTGGGAAGCCGTGCAGGCCCTGATATGTATTTGTGTGTATCAGTCCTCACAGAGGATTAGCTGCCTGGGGACCTGGCAGAAAAATATAGAAATAGTATGATTAAGCATAAATACTACATTTTTTAGAAAAACTATATTAAGCACAAATCCTATAAAAAGCAGAAATACTATATTAAGCAATATAAATATCCTCTAAAAATCCTATAAAAAGCAGTAAAACTGTACTATGATTTGGTAGAAAAACCCTAATTAATCAAAAATACTAAATTTGGCAGAAATAGCAGAAACACTATATTTAGCACAAATCTTATGAAATAGCAGAAAGAGTATGATTTAGCAGAAATGCTGTATTTAGCACAAATCTCATGAAATAGCACACATAGTATGATTTTGCAGAAATGCTGTATTTAGCACAAATACTGAAAAGCAGCAGAAATGCTATGACTCAACACAGTAGTAATAACTTAAATAGAAAAATTGGAAAAGCAAAATGGACAGCTGAAAGAATCCTGAACATGCTAAGGGTCCCTCAAATGTAATTGTTAAATGAAAAAATCAGCAAAAAAAAGTATAACAGTGACACAATCACAAATATGGACACATATGGAAACACACATGCACAGAGAGACACACACAGGATCAAATTCAGTCAACCAGTCTAAATATATTGAATTTAAATCATATAATAAGATGCTCCCATAAAAACTCTCTCTCGCCCTCCCTTTCGCTCTCTCTCTGTCACACACACACACACACACACACACACACACACACACACACACACACACACACACACACACACACACACAGAGCCTAAAGGGAACAGTATTTGTGCCATGGAGTGTTAACAAGAATCTAAGGTCCATATTACAAAAGCTGCTAAAATCATAAAAGGTTGCAGAATTGTAATAAATGATGAATATGAATTAGTGGTCTGTGATAGTGTATTAATTTGTAGGGAAAAAAAACATGTTGCCCAAGGTGTAATTGAACCCACGACCTTTGGGTTGCAGACCTGTGTCATTACAAACTGTGCCACTGGAAAAGAGAGCGAGCACCTGGAAAACAGGGTGATGAGCAGTCAGAATTAGATCGCGGTGAGAGGCGAAAAACGCTGTTTTTTGGAGTTACAAAACGTCATGTAACTCAAAAACTAGGTGGACTAGAAGCATAATTCTTGTACTGGGTGAATCAACGTGCTTTCGTGTACTTTGACTGCGAATTCCATTACTCTTTGTACATCCGTCGCTGAGATATGACGAGAGAAGAAACTGCAGACCTCAGATATGATTGGCTGGCTGGGAAGCTGGCAGAAATATATAGTAATAGTGTGATTAAGCATAAATACTACATTTAGCAGAAATACTGTATTAAGCACAAATCCTATAAAAGCAGAAATACTATATTAAGCAATATAAATATCCTATAAAAATGGTATAAAAAGCAAAAATACTGTAATATGATTTGGTAGAAAACTATAATTAATCAGAAATACTATACTGGGCAGAAATACTATATTTAGCACAAATCTTATAAAATAGCAGAAATAGTATGATTCAGCACAATAGTAATAACTTAAACAGAAAAATTGGAAAAGCAAAATGGACAGCTGAAAAAATGCTGAACATGCTAAGGGTCCTTCAAATGTACTTGTTAAATGAAAAAAAAACTCAGCAAAAAAAGTGTAACAGTCACACAATCACAAATATGGAAACATATGGAAACACACACGCACAGAGAGACACACAGGATCAAATTCAGTCAACCAGCCTAAATATATTGAATTTAAATCATACAATAAGATGCTCCCATAAAAACTCTGTCTCGCCTCTCTCTCTCTCTCTCTGTCACACACACACACACACACACACACACACACACACACACACACACACAGGGAGAGAAAATCAAGTTTCTAGGTCAGTCAAGCAGCCTGGGAGCTGCTAAATTTGAATCCACCAATCAGAGAGGCTGTGTACTTTTTCCCGCCAAAACAGGTGCAGCCGTTTTTACACACACAGAGCACAGAGACAGGATTTCTGCAGTGAATTTCTCATAGTGAGGATTCCCCTCAAACAAATGGCCATAATTTCCTAACCGTAGGGGCTAGAACAGTCATTCTCACACCGTTTTGTTCAGAAGAGATGGGGAATCTTAAAGTGTTGACAATTTATCATTAAAATATGAATTATTGAAGATATTTGACTTCTAATGCACCATAACTGAGTAGAGGCAAGCGAAATCTGCCTTGACTTGCCCTCAAACAACGCTTTCTAACTCTAAATCTATTTGGAGTATCGATATCATTCTTTCACCGTAAGAGACAGCAGGCTTTGGTGAACAGTCATGGAAATTTTCAGGTCTCTGTGGAAATCTATCAAAAGATATGACGAGAGAAAAAGTGGTTCATTTCCAGAGTTTGAAATCTGAAGAAATCTGTGAAGGACGAATTTCCTACCCTCAAACAAGTCTAACTCATTTCAGAACGGTAATAGGTGAGAAAGAAATTCTTGAATTGTGAGCGTCAGGAGTGTCTGAAGATATACTGGGACAAGCCTTATGTCTTAACTTTGCTTCGTGAAGGAGATATGACGATTCGAATATGCCTCTCATTACAGAAATCAAGCTGTGATTTTGAACAAGCTCTCCATTGACTTTCTATGGAGAGTTTTCAGACTTTGTATTGGTCTGAGGAGATTTGCCAAAATTCTATAAATCTCACAACAATGATGGTGACATTTTCTGAAAGCCAGCAAAAATACCTACGTTTTGATGTATAATTTGTGGGGGTTGAGTGAAAATTGAGCAAGTAGCAAGAAGTTGTTCGGACATGAAGAGAAAATTGCCAAAGGTACAGTGGCTCACTTAGAACCAACTGCATAGCAACCATAACAACGCATGTATTTTGTGAAAATCACAAAGATGAAACTCAAAACTTAAAGAGGGATAAGATGAAAACGGTAACAGATATGAAAAAGCTGAATCATTCATGAATAGCCCAATAATTTGTGAACATTTTAAAATTTGAATGGTTGTTCTAGGCGAAAGTATCAGAAAGTAGTTAAGTTTCAAAAAGAGTAAGTTTTAGCAGAATTATGGAAGTTTCCCATTCATTTCAATGGGACAAATTAAAGGAAAAAAGCTTAATATTTTAAAAAGTATAATAGCAAAAAATACCAAAAGTCATTGCCGGAATTAGCAGAAATAGCAGAATAGTTTAAAATTTGAATGGTGAAAATCGGCTGAAAATTGTGGAAGTAGATCCACGGCGAAAAACGTACGGAAGCAACTTGAAGAATAATAAAGTATAAAGAATAAAGAGAAACAGGAACTCAATAGTGTGGATGCCTAAAGCATCCACACAATAATAATAATAATAAAGAATAAAGAGAAACAGGAACTCAATAGTGTGGATGCCTCCAGCATCCACACAATAATAATAATAATAAAGAATAAAGAGAAACAGGAACTCAATAGTGTGGATGCCTCCAGCATCCACACAATAATAACTAGAAAAATTTGCATTTCCTGCGAAAATGCAGTGTGGATGCTGTAATGCTGAAGCTGTCTGCTGAAACTAGCAGAAAAAGCTGAAAAGTTGCAGAATTTGTAAAAACTTTGCAGAAGCAAGGGAACTTTGCTAAAATGTAGTAACTTAGCAGAACTGCAATATCTTAGAGGAAACATAATACTTGGCAGAAATACAATAGCATAGCAGAACTTAGCAGAAATATTGTAACTTACCAGAAACACGATAACTTCTCAAAAATACAAAATTTAGGAGAAATTGTATAAGATAACAGAAAGAATATATTTAGCCAAACATTCTTAAACATTACAGAAATACTATGATTTAGAAAAACAGTACAACATAGCAGAAATGCTGCGATTTACCAGAGACACTGTAATTTACTATTAATATTGAATTTTTAAAAAAATACTATGTTTTAGCACAAATACTGTAATTTGACAGAAATACTATCATTTGGCAGAAATACTATGTTTCAGCAGAAATACTCTGGTTTAGCACAAATATTATAACATAGCAGTAATACAATTATATAGCAGAAATGCGATATTTAGAAAGAAAAATATAATATAGTAGAAATACTATGATTTAGCAGAAATACTGTAATCAGCACATATACTGTAACATGACAGAAATTCCTCCACTTAGTAGTAATACTGTAACATAAAACAAATGTTATGATTTGGCACAAAAACCATAATTTGGCAAAATACTATGATTTAGCAGAAATACTATGATTGAGCAGAAGTACTAAGATGTAGTAAAAGTACTTTGATTTAACAGAAATACAATTATGGAGGAGTAATACTTTAAAATGGGAGAAATATTGATACACACACACATACACAGAGCCTAAAGGGAACAGTATTTGTGCCATGGAGTGTTAACAAGAATCTGAGGTCCATATTAGAAAAGCTGCTAAAATCATAAAAGTTTTCAGAATTGTAATAAATGATGAATATAAATTAGTGGTCTGTGATAGTGTATTAATTTGTAAGGAAAAAAAACATGTTGCCCAAGGTGTAATTGAACCCACGATCTTTGGGTTGCAGACCTGTGTCATTACCAACTGCGCCACTGGGAAAGAGAGCGAGGGCCTGGAAAACAGGGTGATGAGCAGTCAGAATTAGATCACGGTGAGAGGTGAAAACGCCGTTTTTGCAGTTACAAAACGTCGTGTAACTCAAAAACTAGGTCGACTAGAAGCATAATTCTTGTACTGGGTGAATCAGCGTACTTTCGTGTACTTTGACTGTGATTTGCATTGCTCTTTGTACATCTGTCGCTGAGATATGACGAGAGAAGAAAGGGCAGACCCCAGATATGATTGACTGGCTGGGAAGCCGTGCAGGCCCTGATATGTATTTGTGTGTATCAGTCCTCACAGAGGATTAGCTGCCTGGGGACCTGGCAGAAATATATACAAATAGTATGATTAAGCATAAATACTACAGTTTTTAGAAAAACTATATTAAGCACAAATCCTATAAAAAGCAGAAATGCTATATTAAGCAATATAAATATCCTCTAAAAATCCTATAAAAAGCAGTAAAACTGTACTATGATTTGGTAGAAAAACCCTAATTAATCAAAAATACTAAATTTGGCAGAAATACCAGAAACACTATATTTAGCACAAATCTTATGAAATAGCAGAAAGAGTATGATTTAGCAGAAATGCTGTATTTAGCACAAATCTCATAAAATAGCAGACATAGTATGACTTTGCAGAAATGCTGTATTTAGCACAAATACTGAAAAGCAAAATGGACATGCTATGACTCAACACAGTAGTAATAACTTAAATAGAAAAATTGGAAAAGCAAAATGGACAGCTGAAAAAATGCTGAACATGCTAAGGGTCCCTCAAATGTAATTGTTAAATGAAAAAATCAGAAAAAGTATAACAGTGACACAATCACAAATATGGACACATATGGAAACACACATGCACAGAGAGACACACACAGGACCAAATTCAGTCAACCAGTCTAAATATATTGAATTTAAATCATATAATAAGATGCTCCCATAAAAACTCTCTCTCGCCCTCCCTTTCTCTCTCTCTCTGTCACACACACACACACACACACACACACACGGAGAGAAAATCAAGTTTCTAGGTCAGTCAAGCAGCCTGGGAGCTGCTAAATTTGAATCCACCAATCAGAGAGGCTGTGTACTTTTTCCCGCCAAAACAGGTGCACCTGTTTTTACACACATGCAGCACAGAGAAAGGATTTGTGCTGTCTATTTTTCATAGTCAGGATTCCCCTCAAACAAATGGCTATAATTTCCTAACCGTAGGGGCTAGAACGGTCATTCTTACACCGTTTTATTCAGAAGAGATGGGGGAATCTTAAAGTGTTGACAATTTATCATTAAAATATGAATTATTAAAGATATTTGACTTGTAATGTACCATAACTGAGTAGAGGCGAAGCAAAACTGCCTTGACTTGCCCTCAAACAACGTTCTAACTCTAAATCTATTTGGAGTATCGATATAATTCTTTCACCGTAAGAGACAGCAGGCTTTGGTGAACAGTCATGGAAATTTTCAGGTCTTTGTGGAAATCTATCAAAAAGATATGACGAGAGAAGAAAGGGCAGACCCCAGATATGATTGACTGGCTGGGAAGCCGTGCAGGCCCTGATATGTATTTGTATGTATCAGTCCTCACAGAGGATTAGCTGCCTGGGGACCTGGCAGAAATATATACAAATAGTATGATTAAGCATAAATACTACATTTTTTAGAAAAACTATATTAAGCACAAATCCTATAAAAAGCAGAAATACTATATTAAGCAATATAAATATCCTCGAAAAATCCTATAAAAAGCAGTAAAACTGTACTATGATTTGGTAGAAAAACCCTAATTAATCAAAAATACTAAATTTGGCAGAAATAGCAGAAACACTATATTTAGCACAAATCTTATGAAATAGCAGAAAGAGTATTATTTTGCAGAAATGCTGTATTTAGCACAAATTCTGAAAAGCAGCAGAAATGCTATAACTCAACACAATAGTAATAACTTAAATAGAAAAATTGGAAAAGCAAAGTGGACAGCTGAAAGAATCCTGAACATGCTAAGGGTCCCTCAAATGTAATTGTTAAATGAAAAAAATCAGCAAAAAAAGTATAACAGTGACACAATCACAAATATGGACACATATGGAAACACACATGCACAGAGTGACACACACAGGATCATATTCAGTCAACCAGTCTAAATATATTGAATTTAAATCATATAATAAGATGCTCCCATAAAAACTCTCTCTCGCCCTCCCTTTCTCTCTCTCTCTGTCACACACACACACACACACACACACACACACACACACACACACACACACACATAGGGAGAGACAAGCAAGTTTCTAGGTCAATCAAACAGCCTGGGAGCTGCTAAATTTGAATCCACCAATCAGAGAGGCTGTGTACTTTTTCCCGCCAAAACAGGTGCAGCCGTTTTTACACACTCAGCACAGAGAGAGACAGGATTTATGCAGTGTATTTCTCATAGTGAGGATTCCTCTCAAACAAATGGCCATAATTTCCTAACCGTAGGGGCTAGAACGGTCATTCTTACACCGTTTTGTTCAGAAGAGATGGGGGAATCTTAAAGTGTTAACAATTTATCATTAAAATATGAATTATTAAAGATATTTGACTTGTAATGCACCATAACTGAGTAGAGGCGAAGCAAAACTGCCTTGACCTGCCCTCAAACAACGCTTTCTAACTCTAAATCTATTTGAGTTTCGATATCATTCTTTCACCGTAAGAGACAGCAGGCTTTGGTGAACAGTCATGGAAATTTTCAGGTCTTTGTGGAAATCTATCAAAAAGATATGACGAGAGAAAAAAGTGGTTCATTTCCAGAGTTTGAAAGCTGAAGAAATCTGAGCGAAGGACAATTTCCTACCCTCAAACAAGTCTAACTCATTTCAGAACGGTAATAGGTGAGAAAAAATTCTTGAATTGTGAGTGTCAGGAGTGTCTGAAGATATACGGGGACAAGCCTCATGTCGTAACTTCGCTTCGTTAAGGAGATATGACGATTCGAATATGCCTCTCATTAGAGAAATCAAGCGATGATTTTGAACAAACTCTCCATTGACTTTCTATGGAGAGTTTTCTGACTTTGTGTTGGTCTGAGGAGATTTGCCAAAATTCTATAAATCTCACAACAATGATGGTGACATTTTCTGAAAGCCAGCAAAAATACCTACGTTTTGATGTATAATTTGTGTGGGTTGAGTGAAAATTGATCAAGTAGCAAGAAGTTGTTCGGACATGAAGAGAAAATTGCCAAAGGTACAGTGGCTCACTTAGAACCAACTGCATAGCAACCATAACAACGCATGTATTTTGTGAAAAATCACAAAAATGAAACTCAAAACTTAAAGAGGGACAATATGAAAATGGTAACAGATGAAAAAGCTGAATCATTTATGAATAGCCCAATAATTTGTGAACATTTTAAAGTTTGAATGGTTGTTCTAGGTGAAAGTATGACAAAGTAGTTAAGTTTCAAAAACAAGCAAGTTTTAGCAGAATTTTGGAAGTTTTCCATTCATTTCAATGGGACAAAAATTGCATAAAAGCTTAATATTTTAAAAAGTATAACAGCAGAAAATACCAAAAGTCATAGCAGGAATTAGCAGAAATAGTAGAATAGTTTAAAATTTGAACGGTGAAAATCGGCTGAAAATTGTGGAAGTAGTTAAGTGCCGAAAAACGTACAAAAAGTGGCAACTGGAATAATAATAAAGTAGGATAATAAAGAATAAAGAGAAACAGGAACTCAATAGTGTGGATGCTTAAAGCATCCACACAATAATAATAAAGAATAAAGAGAAACAGGAACTCAATAGTGTGGATGCCTCCAGCATCCACACAATAAAGAATAAAGAGAAACAGGAAAACAATAGTGTGGATGCCTCCAGCATCCACACAATAAAGAGAAACAGGAACTCAATAGTGTGGATGCCTAAAGCATCCACACAACTAGAAAAATTTGCATTTCCTGCGAAAATGCTGTGTGGATGCCTTAATGCTGAAGCTGTCTGCTGAAAAGCTGAAAAAGATGAAAAGTTGCAAAAAGTTGTATGGTGGTGAAAAAAAACATGTCACCCTGAGCAGGATTCGAACCTGGCCCTTCTGGTGTCAAGGCAGCTACTCATCTCACTGAGCTAAACTCATTCTCTCAAGAAGAGGAGGAGAGACCGACAATTCTGCTAAAATGAGCAGAAGCTGCTGAGAATTGTGCTGATAAGAGGTGAAAAGGCTGAAAATTTTGCAGAAAAGAGGTAAATCAGCAGAATTTCTGCAGAAAAGAGGCAGAACAAAAGAGAAAACTGAAAACAGGTTTTGCCATAACCGGGATTTGAACCTGGCCGCTCTTATTTCAAGGAAGCTGCTCATCTCACTGAACCAAACTCTTTCTCTCGAAAACAAGAGATGGAGAAACTGACAATTTTGCTAAATGAGCAGAAGCTGCTGAGAATTGTGCTGAGAAGAAGTGAAAAGGCTGAAAATTTTGCAGAAAAGAGGTGAATCAGCAGAATTTCTGCAGAAAAGAGGTAAAGAAGCAATAAGTTGCGCTGAAAAGAGATGAATCAGCAGAATTTCTGCTCAAAGGCGGCTATTCATTTCCCTGAGCCAAAGTCATTCTTACAAAGAAGAGGTGGAGAGACGGACAATTCTGCTGAAATGAGCAGAAGCTGCTGACAATTATGCTGATAAGAGGTGAAAAGGCTGAAAATTTTGCAGAAAAGAGGTGAATCAGCAGAATTTCTGCAGAAAAGAGGCAAAGAAGTAGAAACTTGCGCTGAAAAGAGATGAATCAGCAGAGTTTCTGCTCAAAAGAGTTGTCTTTTTTCTGAATACAGCCAAAAAAGCTGGAATTTGTGCTGAAAAGGGGTGAAGAAGATGAAGAAGCTAAAGTATACTAAATCAAAGTATTTGTGCCAAAACATAGTGTTTCTGCCATATTGTGGTACTACTACATTACAACATGAACACGGATTAAAGATGAAAGAAACTGGCAACAAATTCCTCCACTACAAACCAGTCTGATACCACTTCTTTGCAGTGTTTACGTTTACTAAGGCACTACCCAAAAGGCGCCACAAGAGGGCACTCCAACACAAGAGATGAGGTGAATGAGCAGAATTTCTGCTGAAGAGGCAGAAGGTTCTGTATGTAGAAAAAGAAACACTGTTGAACCATGTGTGAAATAAATAAAGAAATGAAATGAAAGAACAACCTGGTTCTGCTCTAATTCACCAATCAGAGGTACTGCCTCAGTCTGCTTCATCACGCTGTGTAGTTGTTTCTGCCATGGAGCGTTAACAAGAATCTGAGGTCCATATTAGAAAAACTGCTAAAATCATAAAACTTTGCAGAATTGTAATAAATTAGCAATATAAATTACAGGTCTGTGATAGTGTATAAATTTGTAGAAAAAAAAAAACCATGTGGACCAAGGTGGAATTGAACCCACGACCTTTGGGCTGCAGAGCCGTGTCATTACCAAATGCGCCACCGGCAAAGAGAGCCAGTGCCTGGAAAACAGGGAGATGAGCAGTCAGAATTAGATTGCGGTGAGAGGCGTAAAGCACCGTTTTCTGGAGTTACAAAATGTCGTGTAACTCAAAAACTAGGTGGGATAGAAGCACAATTCCTTTACTGGGTGAATCAGCAGAATTTCATGAACTTTGACTGCGATAGCTCTTTGTACCTCCGTCGCGGAAATATGACGAGAGAAGAAACGGCTTCATTTTAAGTGTTTGAAAACAAATGTAATTTCTGGCTCAAGAGTTTGAAAACAAACATAATTTATGGCTCAACAGTAAGATGACAGTAAAAACTGCTCCAACCGTGAGTGTCAGCAGTGTCTGAAGATGAATTGGCACAAGCCTCTCGTCTTAACTTTGCTTTATTAAAATTATTGTGGCATACAGATGAATCTTGCAAAGAAGCTCACAGGAGAGATTGAGCCTGTATTTCCACCCCAAGCTGGTAGGGGAGTTTTTTATTGAACATACTTGCTTGTGTCACAATGTGCTTCAAGGGTCAATAAGAGCATAACAGAACTCACTTATGGTACTGCATTCTTCCTATAAAACAATAACTGTTAGTGACTTTGTACCGTAGTATAAACACAACATTCAAGACAACAGTTAAAAGTAACGTAACCATAAACAATGAAACAAGAACATCTCAAATGCAGCACATGTCCCAAGGCATGATGGGAGAGAACTAGCTGTTCCCCAACACGCCACATTATTTATGATTTATGATTTGGCAGAAACACTGGGACTTGGTATAAATACTATGACTTACATGAAATACTTTGACTTAGCAGAAATTCTGTAATCTAGCAAAAAGCACTTCAGCATAGCAGAAATTCTATGATTGAGCAGAATTACTAGGATTTAGCACAAACACTATGATTTGTCTGAAAAAAAACCCTTTATTTTGCAGTTATATTGTGATTTGGCAGAAATACTATGCTTTGGAACAAATACCAAGATTTGGCAGAAATACTATGAGCAGTAATAATATAACATAGCAGAAATACTGTTATTTTGTGGAAATACTATGCTTTGGCACAAATACTATGATTTGGCAGACACTATGATTTAGCAGAGATAATATCATTTGGCAGAAATACTAAACTTTGGCACAAATACTATAATTGAGTACTTTAAGATGAGAGAAATACTATGATTTTGCAGAAATACAATGTTTTTGCAGAAACACTGTAATTTCACTCAAATACTATGAAATAGCAGTAATACTATGATTTGGCAGAAATACTATGTTTCAGTACAAATACTATGACAAAGCAGAAATACTATGACTTAGAAGTAATACTATAACAAAAGGGATTCCTCAAAATACTATGAAATTGCAGTAATTCTATGATTTGGCAGAAATACTGTACTTCATTACAAATACAATGCTTTGGTACAAATACTATATTTTGATTTAAATACTATGATTTGGCACGAGTAGTATGATTTAGTACAAATACTACGAATTGGCAGAAATACTGTGACCTAGTAGTAATACTATAACATAACAGATATACTATGATTTTGCAGACAGTCTATGTTTTTGCACAACTAGCACAATATGGCAGAAATACTATGATTTGGCACAAATACTATGTTTCAGTACAAATACTACGATTTGGCAATAATACTGGGTTTTAGCACAACTACTGAGATTTGGGTGAAATACTATGATTTAGAAGAAATACTATGACTTCGTACAAATACAGTGTTTTGGTTCAAATAATATGATTTCCAAAAAATACTATGATTTGGTACAAGTACCATGATTTAGTACAAATAATTCAATTTCGGTCAAATACTATGAAATTGCAGTGATACTATGATTTTGAAGGAATACTATGATTTGGTAGTAATACTATAACATAACAGATATACTATGATTTTGCAGAAATTCTATGTTTTTGCACAAATACTACAACAACTACTACTACAAATACTACAAGAAATACTATGTTTGGGCAGTAATACTATTATTTGCAATAAATACTATTATTTGGCACATATACTATAATCAGCAGATATACTATAACATAACAGAAATTCTACGACTTAGTAGTAACACTATAATACAACAGAAATTTTAACTGGGCACAAATAACATGATTTGGCACAAATACCATGATTTGGCAAAAGATACCATGATTTGGCACAAATACGATCATATTGCAGAAATACTATGATTGGGTACAAATACTATGATTTGGCACAAGTACTATGAATAAGTACAAATACTATGATTTGGCAGAAATACTATGATTTAGCAGAAATACTGTTTTAACATAAATAATATCTTTTCAAAGTAATTTCTGCTAAAGGTACTATTTCTGCTTTTAGCAGAAATACTGTAATTTTGCATAAATACTATGATTTGGGATAAATACTATGATTTGGCAGATATACTATATTCAGCACATAAACTATAACATAACAGACATTCCTCCACTTAGTAGTAATCTCATAACATATAATAAATATTATGGTTCTGCCCCAAAACCATGATTTGGGACAAATACCATGATTTTTCAAAAATACTATGATTTAGCAGAAATACTATGATTGAGCAGAAGTACTAAGATGTAGTAGAAGTACTTTGATTTAGCACAAATACTATTATGGAGGAGTAATACTTTAACATGGGAGAAATATTGATATACACACACATATACACATAGAGCAAAGTGTGCAGAGGCTGTTAAGAGTCTGTGCTTGGTATATCTAGGTCAGCTAAATTGGCTGCACCTGCTGTAATCAGCACTTACACACACAGACACAGAGACAGCTATGAGTTTTCTGCAGTGTATTTCTCACATTCAGGATTCCCCTCGAACAAATGGCCATAATTTCCTAACCGTAGGGGCTAGAACGCTCATTCTGACACCGATTTGTTCAGAAGAGATGGGGAAAACTTCAGGCCTTCATAATTCAGAGATAAAATATAAATTATTGAAGATATATGACTTGTAATACACTGTAACTGAGTAGAGGCGAAGCAAAACTGCCTTGACTTGCCCTCAAACAACGTTTTGTAACTCTTAATCTATATGGAGCATCAAAATCACACACACACACACACACACACACACACACACACACACACACACACACACACACACAGGGAGAGAGAAGTAAGTTTCTAGCTCAGTCAAGCAGCCTGGGAGCTGCTGAATTTGAATCCACCAATCAGAGAGGCTGTGTACTTTTTCCCGCCAAAACAGGTGCACGCAGCACAGAGAGACACAGGATTTTTTGCAGTCTATTTCTCATAGTGACAACTCCCCTCAAACAAACGACCATAATTTCCTAACCGTAGGGGCTAGAACCCTAATATTCAAGTGTTGACAACTTATCATTAAAATATGAATTATTAAAGATATTTGACTTCTAATGCACCATAACTGAGTAGAGGCAAAGCGAAAACTGCCTTGACTTGCCCTCAAACAACGCTTTCTAACTCAAAATCTATTTGGAGTATCGATATCATTCTTTCACCGTAAGAGACAGCAGGCTTTGGTGAACAGTCATGGAAATGTTCAGGTCTCTGTGGAAATCCATAAAAAGATATGACGAGAGAAAAAAAGTGCCTCATTTCCAGAGTTTGAAAGCTGAAGAAATCTGAGCGAGGGACGAATTTCCTACCCTCAAACAAACCCAATTCATGGCCAAATGGTAATAGGTGAGAAAGAATTTCTTGAATTGTGAGCGTCAGGAGTGTCTGAAGATATATTGGCACAAGCCTCATGTCTTAACTTCGCTGCGTTCAGGAGATATGAAGATTTGAAAATGCCTCTCATTAGAGAAATCCAGCGGTGATTTTGAACAAGCTCTCCATTGACTTTCTATGCAGAGTTTCCAGACTTTGTGTTGGTCTGAGGAGATTTGCCAAAATTCTATTATACAGAAATACTGTAATCAGCACATATACTGTAACATGACAGAAATTCCTCCACTTAGTAGTAATACTATAACATAACACAAATATTATGATTTGGCACAAAAACCATGATTTGGCAAAATACTATGATTGAGCAGAAGTACTAAGATGTAGTAAAAGTACTTTGATTTAACAGAAATACAATTATAGAGGAGTAATACTTTAAAATGGGAGAAATATTGATACACACACACATACACAGAGCCTAAAGGGAAGAGTATTTGTGCCATGGAGTGTTAACAAGAATCTGAGGTCAATATTAGAAAAGCTGCTAAAATCATAAAAGTTTGCAGAATTGTAGTAAATGATGAATATGAATTAGTGGTCTGTGACAGTGTAGTAAATTGTAGGTAAAAAAAAACATGTTGACCAAGGTGTAATTGAACCCACGACCTTTGGGTTGCAGACCTGTGTCATTACAAACTGTGCCACTGGGAAAGAGAGCGAGCACCTGGAAAACAGGTTGTTGTTCAATAATAAAATTATTCCTCAAAAATACAACTTGCCTAATAATTCTGCACTCCCTGTATTTGTCTCTCAGAAACGGTTCATAACTTCCCTTCAACTCATTCATGTCACCTAAAGGGTAAACCTGTTTCTCCATCACCAGTTCAGCTCTGATGATTCAGTAAGGACATCTGCTGTTTTTACAGCTGTAGCTCCAGCAAACATCAGCTGATACCAGAAATTAAAAGCAAATGAATTCTAACAACAGCTGATCAAGCTTAAACGTGCTGCTGTTGTTTTGCGCGATAAACAAACAAGAGAGAAACGCCGATCATTGATCAGTTTCATGACTGAAGTTTCAACAGGCGAGAGAATGACAGGGGAGGCTATCATAAAGTTCAACATGCGCACACAGCTGTATAGAAACTCTGTCGTGCTAGCTAGAACGCAGTACGAGTTATTGTAAGTGATTGAAAAAGTCAGCACAACGAAAATAAACTACACCTAAACTCGGTTTATATCTGACCCAAATAGAGTGCAGTTCATAACTTCTTACCTGAAATTCAGTTCACCTCACGCTCCTGCCTTCGCTTTCCTGATCCACGATTGACCACCGCGTTAGCAACCACGGTCGATCGGCGGTCGCCTGCCCTCCTCGTATGTCTCGTTGGCGGCATGTCCTTTCTGTCACACACCGGTGGATAGCTGCCCTCTGTTGTAGCTCCGGCTAGCCACCACCAAACAACTCTGTTATTTTTTCCACATCGACCAGCATCATCGGCCCATATGAACGAAAAATAAGTCCAGCTAAAACACAGACCCGTGTCGAGCGATCGGGTGATGAAATGACAGTCAGCGCCCGCTGTAAGCTAAGCCTGGGTGCTTTTTCATGAAGGGTCGCTAGCGGCGGTCGATAGGCGCGGTCGCCTGCCCGCCTCGTATGTCTCATTCGCGGCATGTCCTTTCTGTCATACACCGTGGATAGCTGCCCTCTGTTGTAGCTCCGCGTTATAGCACCACCAAACAACTCAGTTATTTTTTCACATCCAGCTGTAACTCCGATTCTGTGCGAGCATTTGCGAGAGACCGGGAGGTGAAACGAAAGAGAGTGTCCCTCGCTGTCCATTTGCAGCCAAGCGCGGCAGCTAGCTAGGTAGCCCGGCTAGCTGTCAGGCAGGACCGATGTCGTCAGAGCACTGTCGCTAATATGGGATGTCTTGATAAAACAAGCAGATATTTGAAGTTTACACACCTACATTCTCGCCTGAAAATATCTTAAAAGTTTATTTTGTGACCTAGAAACACTAATAAAAGACATATAAAACGAAGTGGTGGCCGCCATTGTTTAACTCGGCAGAGGTGTGCTATGAATTGTGGGATATGGAGTTTTCCACCAAGCATAGAAGCCATTGTGTTTACCGTAACTATTCAATGGTTCGCGCAACCTTAAAACCTCCAATGGTTCCTGAAAGCAGCGAGGCTGTGCGCGCCATTGATATTGTCGTCATTATGGTATCCAAATAAGGGTAGACAGGCTGTACCACTCCCGGCATACCACTAGAGAGAGCCAACACACCACAAATGAAGTTTGAAATTTGTTTCAGTGGGACCAAAAGATGGAGCCAACACACCACAAATGAAGTCTGTTTATTTGGCGCCAAAAGATGAATTGGCCTAAATTTGCACTAAAATATTAATATTTAAAACTATAAAAGTCATGAACACCAAAAGTCATGACATAATAGTCCAGCTCCAGCCGCACAAAATGATCTAACATATGTAACCCTAATGTCAAAACTGTTCGGCAGAGGAGGAGCGGGAAAATTTTCACTAAAATATTAATATTTAAA
Source organism: Oreochromis aureus (assembly GCF_013358895.1). NCBI lineage: Eukaryota > Metazoa > Chordata > Actinopteri > Cichliformes > Cichlidae > Oreochromis > Oreochromis aureus. The sequence goes on from NW_024108850.1 coordinate 23,620, forward strand.
AACTATAAAATTCATAAACACCAAAAGTCATAGCACACCATTCCAGATCCGGCCGCACAAAATGAGGTAACATATATGAAGCTTGTCTCAAAACTGCGGGGCGAGTTTCGCTGCAAAATTTCAGGCGGAAACTGGAGAATAATAATAATAAATCCGAGGAATAGTAATATGTGTGCCTCTTGGCATAGGCACACATAATAATAATAAATCCGACGAATAGTAATATGTGTGCCTCTTGGCATAGGCACACATAATAATAAATCCGAGGAATAGTAATATGTGTGCCTCTTGGCATAGGCACACATAATAAGAAATCCGAGGAATAGTAATATGTGTGCCTCTTGGCATAGGCACACATAATAAAGTTTAAAGAGAAACAGGAACTCAATAG
>NW_024108851.1:0-34622 GCF_013358895.1 Oreochromis aureus
GCCGCGGAGATATGACGAGAGAAGAAACGGCTTCATTTTCGGAGTTTGAAAACTGAGAGGAGGACCGATTTCCACCCGTCAAGCAAACGTAATTCATTGCTCAACGGTAAGATAATTGTAAAAACTGCTTCCACTGTGAGTGTCAGCAGTGTCTGAAGATATATTGGCACAAGCCTCATGTCCTAACTTTGCTTTGTTAAAGAGATATGACGATTTGAAAATGCCTCTCATTAGAGAAATCCAGCGCTGATTTTGAACACACTCTCCATTGAAACTCAATGGGCGTTTTCAGATCTTGTGTTGGTCTGAGGCGATTTGATAAAAATCTGTAACTACCACAACAGTGATAGTGACGTTTTCTGAAAGCCAGCAAAACTACCTACGTTTTGATGTATAATTTGTGGGGTTGAGTGGAAATTGAGCGAGTAGCAAGAAGTTGTTTAGACATGAAGAGAAAATTCAGAACGGACCAGCACTCACTCTGACTTAATTGCATAGCAACCATAGCAACGCATGTATTTTCTGAAAAATCACAATTTTGCAACTGAAAACTTAAAGAGATAAGATTAAAACGGTAGAAGATCTGAAAAAGCTGAATCAGACAGGAATAGCCCAATAATCTGAGAACATTTTAAAGTTTGAATGGAGTTTCTAGGTGAAAGTATGACAAAGTAGTTAAGTTTCAAAGACAAGCAAGTTTTAGCAGAATTGTGGAAGTTTTCCATTCATTTCAATGGGACAAATTAAAGGAAAAAAGTGTAATATTTTAAAAAGTATAACAGTAATAAACACCAAAAGTCATAGCCGGCATTAGCAGAAAGAGCAGAACAGTTTAGAGTTTGAACGGAGAAAATCGGCTGAAAACTGAGGGAGTAGATGAGTGCCAAAAAGTGTACGGAAGCAACTGGAATATAGTGGAATAAAGAATAAAGAGAAACAGGAACTCAATAGTGTGGAAGCCCTATTAGGGCATCCACACAATAAAGAGAAACAGGAAAACAATTGTGTGGAAGCCCTTTAGGGCATCCACACAATAAAGAGAAACAGGAAAACAATTGTGTGGAAGCCCTTTAGGGCATCCACACAATAAAGAACTAGAAAAATTTGCATTTCCTGAGAAAATGCAGTGTGGATGCCTTGACGTTGAAGCTGTCTGCTGAAAAGCTGAAAAAGATGAAAAGTTGCAAAAAGTTGTTGTGGAGAGACGGACAATTCTGCTGAAATGAGCAGAAGCTGCTGAGAATTGTGCTGATAACAGGTGAAAAGGCTGAAAGTTTTGCAGAAAAGAGGTGGATCAGCAGAATTTCTGCAGAAAAGAGGCAAAGAAGCAGAAACTTGCGCTGAAAAGAGATGAATCTGCAGAGTTTCTACTGAAAAGAGTTTTTTTTCTGAAAACAGCCAAAAAAGCTGGAATTTGTGCTGAAAAGGGGTGAAAAAATGAAAATTTTGCTGAAAAGGGGTGAAGAAGCTAAAGTATACCAAATCAAAGTATTTGTGCCAAAACATAGTGTTTCTGCCATATTGTGGTACTACTACATTACAACATGAATACGGATTAAAGATGAAAGAAACTGGCAACAAATTCCTCCACTACAAATCAGTCTGATACCACTTCTTTGCAGTGTTCACGTTTACTAAGGCACTACCCAAAAGGTGCCTAAGAGGGCACTCCAACACAAGAGATGACCTATGTACACTGATGCACTTAGTAACAGTCAGCCTCCTTGAATTGGCAGAAATAATGTGATTTAGTAGTAATACTATAACATAACAGATATACTGTGATGTTGCAGAAATAGTATGTTTTGCACTACTCATTTGTAGTGAAAAAAAAATAGCAATATAAATTACAGGTCTGTGATAGTGTATAAATTTGTAGTGAAAAAAAAATGTTGACCAAGGTGGGATTGAACCCACGACCTTTGAGCTGCAGAGCCGTGTCATTACTAATTGCGCCACCTGGCAAGAGGGCAGGCGGCTGAAAAACAAAGAGATCAGCAATCAGAAATAGATCGTGGTGAGAGGCGTAAAAGCGCCGTTTTTTGGAGTTACAAAGCGTCGTGTAACTCAAAAACTAGGAGGGCTATCAGCATCAGCAGTTGCTGAAAACAAGCGAAAAAGCAGAATTATCTGCTAAAAAAGAGGTGTAGACGCGTTTGATGGAGATGGCTTTATGTGTAAGGGTACACTGAAGAGTATCAAGAAAGCAGAGTGCATGCAAGTGGGGATGATGTGTAGCAACTGTCACAGGTAGGACTCGAACCTCTGCCACCGGGTCTCACAGTAGCTTCTCAACCCTCTGAGCCAAATGAGGTCTGCTCACAAAGGGGGCGGGTGCCTAAAACACAGAGACTTGAGCAGTCAGAATTAGATCGCGGTGAGAGGCGTAAAACGCCGATTTTTCGGAGTTACAAAACGTCGTGTAACTCAAAAACTAGGTGGGATAGAAGCACAATTCTTGTACTGGGTAAATCAGCAGACTTTGCTGAACTTTGACTGCGATTTTCATAGCTCTTTGTACCTCCGTCGCGGAGATATGACGAGAGAAGAACCGGCTTCATTTTAAGAGTTTGAAAACAAATGTAATTTATGGCTCAACAGCAAGATGACAGTAAAAACTGCTCCAACCGTGACTGGCAGCACTGTCTGAAGATGAATTGGAACAAGCTTCTCATCTTAACTTTGCTTTATTAAAATTATTATGGCACATACAAGTCTTGCAAATAAGCACACAGGAAAGCTTGAGCTTGTAATTCCACCCCAAGCTGGTAGGAGAAGCTTTTATTAAACACTTGCTTGTTTTACAATGTGCTTCAAGGGTCAATAACAGCATAACAGAACTCACTTATGGTACTGCATTCTTCCTTCCTATAAAACAATAACTGTCAGTGACTTTGTACCCATAGTATAAACACAACATTCAAGACAACAGTTAAAAGTAACGTAACCATAAACAATGAAACAAGAACATCTAAACAGCAGCACATGTCCTAAGGCATGATGGGAGAGGACTAGCTGTTCCCCCAACACGCCACATTATTTATGATTTATGATTTGGCAGAAACACTGGGACTTGGTATGATTTACATGAAATACTTTGATTTAGCAGAAAAACTATAATCTAGCAGAAAGCACCTCAGCATAGCAGAAATTCTATGAGCAGAATTACTAGGATTTAGCACAAACGCTATGATTTGTCTCAAAAACCTTTATTTTGCAGTTATATTGTGATTTGGCAGAAATACTGTGCTTTGGAGCAAATACCAAAATTTGGCAGAAATACTATGAGCAGTAATAATATAACGTAGCAGAAATACAAATATTTTGTGGAAATACTATGATACTATGAAAAGCTAAAAACGATGAAAAGTTGCAAAAAGTTGTATGGTGGTGAAAAAAAATGCCCCACTGAGCAGGATTCGAACCTGGCCCTCCTGGTCTCAAGGTGGCTATTCATTTCCCTGAGCCAAAGTCATTCTTACAAAGAAGAGGTGGAGAGACGGACAATTCTGCTTAAATGAGCAGAAGCTGCTGAGAATTGTGCTGATAAGAGGTCAAAAGGCTGAAAGTTTTGGAGAAAAGAGGTGAATCAGCAGAATTTTGCAGAAAAGAGGCAAAGAAGCAGAAACTTGCGCTGAAAAGAGATGAATCAGCAGAGTTTCTGCTGAAAAGAGTTTTTTTTTTCTGAAAACAGCCAAAAAGCTGGAATTTGTGCTGAAAAGGGGTGAAAAAAATGAAAATTTTTTGCGGAAAAGGGGTGAAAGTTACTACATTACAACATGAATATGGATTAAAGATGAAAGAAACTGGCAACAAATTCCTCCACTACAAACCAGTCTGATACCACTTCTATGCAGTGTTCACGTTTACTAAGGCACTACCCAAAAGGCGCCACAAGAGGGCACTCCAACACAAGAGATGACCTATGTACACTGATGCACTTAGTAACAGTCAGAGGTGAAAAGGCTGAAAATTTTGCAGAAAAGAGGTGAATCAGCAGAATTTCTGCAGAAAAGAGGCAAAGAAGCAGAAACTTGCGCTGAAAAGAGTTTTGTTTTCTGAAAACAGCCAAAAAAACTGGAATTTGTGCTGAAAAGGGGTGAAAAAATGAAAATTTTGCTGAAAAGGGGTGAAGAAGCTAAAGTATACCAAATCAAAGTATTTGTGCCAAAACATATTTTTTCTGCCATATTGTGGTACTACTACATTACAACATGAATACGGATTAAAGATGAAAGAAACTGGCAACAAATTCCTCCACAACAAACCAGTCTGATACCACTTCTTTGCAGTGTTCACGTTTACTAAGGCACTACCCAAAAGGTGCCACAAGAGGGCACTCCAACACAAGAGATGACCTATGTACACTGATGCACTTAGTAACAGTCAGCCTCCTTGAATTGGCAGAAATAATGTGATTTAGTAGTAATACTATAACATAACAGATATACTGTGATGTTGAAGAAATAGTATGTTTTGCACTACTCATTTGTAGTGAAAAAAATAGCAATATAAATTACAGGTCTGTGATAGTGTATAAATTTGTAGTGAAAAAAAATGTTGACCAAGGTGGGATTGAACCCACGACCTTTGAGCTGCAGAGCCGTGTCATTACTAATTGCGCCACCTGGCAAGAGGGCAGGCGGCTGAAAAACAAAGAGATCAGCAATCAGAAATAGATCGTGGTGAGAGGCGAAAAGCGCCGTTTTGGAGTTACAAAACGTCGTGTAACTCAAAAACTAGGAGGGCTATCAGCATCAGCAGTTGCTGAAAACAAGCGAAAAAGCAGAATTATCTGCTAAAAAAAGAGGTGTAGACGCGTTTGATGGAGATGGCTTTATGTGTAAGGGTACACTGAAGAGTATCAAGAAAGCAGAGTGCATGCAAGTGGGGATGATGTGTAGCAACTGTCACAGGTAGGACTCGAACCTCTGCCACCGGGTCTCACAGTAGCTTCTCAACCCTCTGAGCCAAATGAGGTCTGCTCACAAAGGGGCGGGTGCCTAAAACACAGAGACTTGAGCAGTCAGAATTAGATCGCGGAGAGGCGTAAAACGCCGATTTTCGGAGTTACAAAACGTCGTGTAACTCAAAAACTAGGTGGGATAGAAGCACAATTCTTGTACTGGGTAAATCAGCAGACTTTGCTGAACTTTGACTGCGATTTTCATAGCTCTTTGTACCTCCGTCGCGGAGATATGACGAGAGAAGAACCGGCTTCATTTTAAGAGTTTGAAAACAAATGTAATTTATGGCTCAACAGCAAGATGACAGTAAAACTGCTCCAACCGTGACTGGCAGCACTGTCTGAAGATGAATTGGAACAAGCTTCTCATCTTAACTTTGCTTTATTAAAATTATTATGGCACATACAAGTCTTGCAAATAAGCACACAGGGAAAGCTTGAGCTTGTAATTCCACCCCAAGCTGGTAGGAGAAGCTTTTTATTAAACACTTGCTTGTTTTACAATGTGCTTCAAGGGTCAATAACAGCATAACAGAACTCACTTATGGTACTGCATTCTTCCTTCCTATAAAACAATAACTGTCAGTGACTTTGTACCATAGTATAAACACAACATTCAAGACAACAGTTAAAAGTAACGTAACCATAAACAATGAAACAAGAACATCTAAACAGCAGCACATGTCCTAAGGCATGATGGGAGAGGACTAGCTGTTCCCCAACACGCCACATTATTTATGATTTATGATTTGGCAGAAACACTGGGACTTGGTATGATTTACATGAAATACTTTGATTTAGCAGAAAAACTATAATCTAGCAGAAAGCACCTCAGCATAGCAGAAATTCTATGAGCAGAATTACTAGGATTTAGCACAAACGCTATGATTTGTCTCAAAAACCTTTATTTTGCAGTTATATTGTGATTTGGCAGAAATACTGTGCTTTGGAGCAAATACCAAAATTTGGCAGAAATACTATGAGCAGTAATAATATAACGTAGCAGAAATACAAATATTTTGTGGAAATACTATGATACTATGAAAAGCTAAAAACGATGAAAAGTTGCAAAAAGTTGTATGGTGGTGAAAAAAAAATGCCCCACTGAGCAGGATTCGAACCTGGCCCTCCTGGTCTCAAGGTGGCTATTCATTTCCCTGAGCCAAAGTCATTCTTACAAAGAAGAGGTGGAGAGACGGACAATTCTGCTTAAATGAGCAGAAGCTGCTGAGAATTGTGCTGATAAGAGGTCAAAAGGCTGAAAGTTTTGGAGAAAAGAGGTGAATCAGCAGAATTTTTGCAGAAAAGAGGCAAAGAAGCAGAAACTTGTGCTGAAAAGAGATGAATCAGCAGAGTTTCTGCTGAAAGAGTTTTTTTTTCTGAAAACAGCCAAAAAGCTGGAATTTGTGCTGAAAAGGGGTGAAAAAAATGAAAATTTTTGCGGAAAAGGGGTGAAAGTTACTACATTACAACATGAATATGGATTAAAGATGAAAGAAACTGGCAACAAATTCCTCCACTACAAACCAGTCTGATACCACTTCTATGCAGTGTTCACGTTTACTAAGGCACTACCCAAAAGGCGCCACAAGAGGGCACTCCAACACAAGAGATGACCTATGTACACTGATGCACTTAGTAACAGTCAGAGGTGAAAAGGCTGAAAATTTTGCAGAAAAGAGGTGAATCAGCAGAATTTCTGCAGAAAAGAGGCAAAGAAGCAGAAACTTGCGCTGAAAAGAGTTTTTGTTTTCTGAAAACAGCCAAAAAACTGGAATTTGTGCTGAAAAGGTGTGAAAAAATGAAAATTTTGCTGAAAAGGGGTGAAGAAGCTAAAGTATACCAAATCAAAGTATTTGTGCCAAAACATATTTTTTCTGCCATATTGTGGTACTACTACATTACAACATGAATACGGATTAAAGATGAAAGAAACTGGCAACAAATTCCTCCACTACAAACCAGTCTGATACCACTTCTTTGCAGTGTTCACGTTTACTAAGGCACTACCCAAAAGGCGCCACAAGAGGGCACTCCAACACAAGAGATGACCTATGTACACTGATGCACTTAGTAACAGTCAGCCTCCTTGAATTGGCAGAAATAATGTGATTTAGTAGTAATACTATAACATAACAGATATACTGTGATGTTGCAGACATAGTATATGTTTTGCACTACTCATTTGTAGTGAAAAAAATTAGCAATATAAATTACAGGTCTGTGAAAGTGTATAAATTTGTAGTGAAAAAAATGTTGACCAAGGTGGGATTGAACCCACGACCATTGAGCTGCAGAGCCGTGTCATTACTGATTGCGCCACCTGGAAAGGGGGCGGGCGGCTGAAAAACAAAGACATCAGCAATCAGAAATAAAAGAGATTTCTGTTGAAAACACCTGAAAAAGCTGGAATTTGTGCTGAAAAGGGGTGAAAAAATGAAAATTTTGCTGAAAAGGGGTGAAGAAGCTAAAGTATACCAAATCAAAGTATTTGTGCCAAAACATGGTATTTCTGCCATATTGTGGTATTTGCGCCACAAAAGTTACTACATTACAACATGAATACGGATTAAAGATGAAAGAAACTGGCAACAAATTCCTCCACTACAAACCAGTCTGATACCACTTCTTTGCAGTGTTCACGTTTACTAAGGCACTACCCAAAAGGTGCCACAAGAGGGCACTCCAACACAAGAGATGACCTATGTACACTGATGCACTTAGTAACAGTCAGCCTCCTACTTAGCCACCACGTAATACAGCGATATTACAGTGTACAAATTCACATAAATTTGCAGGGGAACAAACAAAGCAGGAACAAGCCTAAAACAATCAAATAACTGTGCTGCCATAGCTATCGCTAACTAGCACATACGCTAAAGGTAACTAAAACCAATACACACAAGTAGCAGGGTAAACATCTTAAGCATGGAACATTAACTCACGTTTATGTGACACACACCATCCCCAACAAATACAGGATGGGCTATTTGCTCCCCTTCCCAGCAGCTCTCTCCTCAATCGTTAGCCCAGGAACGAAGGAAGACCATCTAGCTCAGAAGTCCCATGAATTCCCTCACTGCTCAGAGGCTGCTGGGTAATGTAGCTCACAATAACACAGGTTTTTCTACAAGCACAAATACTATAACATAGCAGAAATACTGTGATTTTGTTGAAATACTATGCTTTAGGACAAATAGTATGATTTGGCAGAAATACTATGTTTTAGGACATATACTATGATTTGGATCAAATACTATGATATAGCAGCAATACTATGTTTTGGTACAAATGCTGCGTTTAGGCACAAATATTATGATTTGGCAGACACTATGATTTAGCAGAGATAATATGATTTGGCAGAAATACTACACTTTGGCACAAATACTATAATTGAGTGCAAGTACTTTAAGATAACAGAAATACTATGATTTAGCAGAAATACAATGTTTTTGCAGAAACACTGTAATTTCACTCAAACACTATGAAATAGCAGTAAAACTATGATTTGGCAGAAATACTATGTTTCAGTACAAATACTATGACAAAGCAGAAATACTACGACTTAGAAGTAATACTATAACAAAAGGGATTCCTCAAAATACTATGAAATTGCAGTAATTCTCTGATTTGGCAGAAATACTGTACTTCGTACAAATACAATGCTTTGGTACAAATACTATATTTTGATTTCATTACTATGATTTGGCACAAGTAGTATGATTTAGTACGAATACTACGAATTGGCAGAAATACTGTGACTTAGTAGTAATAGTATAACATAGCAGATATAATGTGATTTTGCAGACATAGTATGTTTTTTCACAAATAGTACGATTTCGCTCAAATACTATGGAATTGCAGTAATACTATGATTTGGAATACTATGATTTGGTAGTAATACTATAACATAACAGATATACTATGATTTTGCAGAAATTCTATGTTTTTGCACAAATACTACAACAACTACTACTACAAATACTACAAGAAATACTATGTTTGGGCAGTAATACTATTATTTGCTATAAATACTATTATTTGGCACATATACCATAATCAGCAGATATACTATAACATAACAGAAATTCTATGACTTAGTAGTAACACTAATATAACAGAAATTTTAACTGGCCACAAATAACATGATTTGGCACAAATACCATGATTTGGCAAAAGATACCATGATTTGGCACAAATACGATCATATTGCAGAAATACTATGATTGGGTACAAATACTATGATTTGGCACAAGTACTATGAATAAGTACAAATACTATGATTTGGCAGAAATACTATGATTTAGCAGAAATACTATGTTTTAACATAAATAATATCTTTTCACAGAAATTTCTGCTAAAAGGTACTATTTCTGCTTTTTGGCAGAAATACTGTAATTTTGCATAAATACTATGATTTGGGATAAATACTATGATTTGGCAGATATACTATATTCAGCACATAAACTATAACATAACAGACATTCCTGCACTTAGTAGTAATCTCATAACAGAAAATAAATATTATGGTTCTGCCCCAAACCATGATTTGGCACAAATACCATGATTTTTCAAAATACTATGATTTAGCAGAAATACTATGATTGAGCAGAAGTACTAAGATGTAGTAGAAGTACTTTGATGTAGCACAAATACTATTATGGAGGAGTAATACTTTAACATGGGAGAAATATTGATATACACACACACATACACAGAGAGCAAAGTGTGCAGAGGCTGTTGAGAGTCTGGGTTTGGTATATCTAAGTCAGCTAAATTGGCTGCACCTGCTGTAATCAGCACTTACACACACAGACACAGAGAGAGGTGTGAGTTTTCTGCAGTATATTTCTCACATTCAGGATTCCCCTCGAACAAATGGCCATAATTTCCTAACCGTAGGGGCTAGAATGCTCATTCTGACACCGATTTGTTCAGAAGAGATGGGGAATCTGCAGGTCTTCATAAATCAGAGATAAAATATAAATTATTAAAGATATATGACTTGTAATACACTGTAACTGAGTAGAGGCAAAGCAAAACTGCCTTGACTTGCCCTCAAACAATGTTTTGTAACTCTAAATCTATATGGAGCATCAAAATCATTCTTTCACCGTAAGAAACAGCAGGCTTTGGTGAACAGTCATGGGAATTTTCAGGTCTCTGTGGAAATCCATCAAAAAGATATGATGAGAGAAAAAAGTGCCTCATTTCCAGAGTTTGAAATCTGAAGAAATCTGAGCGAGGGACAAATTTCCTATCCTCAAACAAGTGTAATTCATGGCCAAACGGTAATAGGTGAGGAAAAAATTCTTGAATTGTGAGCATCAGTGACGTCTGAAGATATATTGGCACAAGCGTCATGTCTCAACTTTGTTTCGTTAAGGAGATATGACGATTTGAAAATGCCTCTCATTAGAGAATTCCAGCGCTGATTTTGAAGAAACTCTCCATTGAGTTTCTATGGAGAGTTTTGAGACTTTATGTTACTCTGAGGAGATCTGCAAAAGTCTATAAGTCCCACAACAATGATAGTGACATTTTCTGAAAGCCAACAGAAATACCTACGTTTTGATGTATAATTTGTGGGGTTGAGTGGAAATTGAGCGAGTAGCAAGAAGTTGTTCAGACATGAAGAGAAAATTCAGAAAGGACGAGTGCACACTCTGAGTTAATTGCATAGCAACCATAGCAACGCATGTATTTTCTGAAAAATCACAATTTTGCAACTGAAAACTTAAAGAGGTATAAAATTAAAACGGTAGAAGATCTGAAAAAGCTGAATCAGACAGGAATAGCCCAATAATCTGAGAACATTTTAAAGTTTGAATGGAGTTTCTAGGTGAAAGTATGACAAAGTAGTTAAGTTTCAAAGACAAGCAAGTTTTAGCAGAATTGTGGAAGTTTCCCATTCGTTTCAATGGGACAAATTAAAGGAAAAAGTGTAATATTTTAAAAAGTATAACAGTAATAAACACCAAAAGTCATTGCCGGAAAGAGCAGAAAGAGCAGAACAGTATAGAGTTTGAACTGAGAAAATCGGCAGAAAACTGTGGAAGTAGTTAAGTGCCAAAAAGTGTACGGAAGCAACTAGAAGAATAATAAAGAACTAGAAAAATTTGCATTTCCTGCGAAAATGCTGTGTGGATGCCTTAACGCTGAAGCTGTCTGCTGAAAAGCTGAAAAAGCTGAAAAGTTGCAAAAAGTTGCATGGTGGTGAAAAAAAACATGTCGCCCTGAGCAGGATTCGAACCTGGCCCTGCTGGTCTAAAGGCAGCTGCTCATCTCACTGAGCTAAACTTACTCTCTCAAAAAAAGAGGAGGAGAGACCAACAATTCTGCTAAAATGAGCAGAAGCTGCTGAGAATTGTGCTGGGAAGAGGTGAAAAGGCTGAAAATTTTGCAGAAAAGAGGTAAATCAGCAGAATTTCTGCAGAAAAGAGGCAGAACAAAAGAACAAAAAGAAAACTGAAAACAGGTTTTGCCATGACCGGGATTTGAACCTGGCGTTCTCGTCTCAAGGCAGCTGCTCATCTCACTGAGCCAAACTCTTCCTCTGAAAAACAAGAGATGGAGAAACTGACAATTTTGCTAAATGAGCAGAAGCTGCTGAGAATTGTGCTGAGAAGAAGTGAAAAGGCTGAAAATTTTGCAGAAAACAGGTAAATCAGCAGAATTTCTGCAGAAAAGAGGTAAAGAAGCAATAAGTTGCGCTGAAAAGAGATGAATCAGCAGAATTTCTGCTCAAAGGTGGCTATTCATTTCCCTGAGCCAAAGTCACTCTTACAAAGAAGAGGTGGAGAGACGGACAATTCTGCTGAAATGAGCAGAAGCTGATAAGAGGTGAAAAGGCTGAAAATTTTGCAGAAAAGAGGTGAATCAGCAGAATTTCTGCAGAAAAGAGGTAAAGAAGCAGAAACTTGCGCTGAAAAGAGATGAATCAGCAAAGTTTCTGCTGAAAAGAGTTTTTTTTCTGAAAACAGCCAAAAAGCTGGAATTTGTGCTGAAAAGGGGTGAAAAAATGAAAATTTTGCTGAAAAGGGGTGAAGAAGCTAAAGTATACCAAATCAAAGTATTTGTGCCAAAACATAGTATTTCTGCCATATTTTGGTATTTGTGGCACGGTGGTTAGCACTGTTGCCACACAGCAAGAAGGTCCTGAGTTCAATTCCACCATCAGGCCGGGGTCTTTCTGTGTGGAGTTTGCATGTTCTCCCCGTGTTTGCGTGGGTTCCCTCCGGGTACTCCGGCTTCCTCCCACCGTCCAAAGACATGCAGTTTGAGGGGATAGGTTAATTGGATAATCCAAATTGTCACTAGGTGTGAATGTGAGCGTGAATGGTTGTCTGTCCCTGTGTGTTGGCCCTGCGACAGACTGGCGACCTGTCCAGGGTGTACCCCGCCTCTCGCCCTATGACAGCTGGGATAGGCTCCAGCGCCCCCCGCGACCCTGGAAAGGATAAGCGGAAGCGAATGGATGGATGGATGGATGGATGGATCAAATACTATGATATAGCAGCAATACTATGTTTTGGTACAAATGCTGCGTTTAGGCACAAATATTATGATTTGGCAGACACTATGATTTAGCAGAGATAATATGATTTGGCAGAAATACTACACTTTGGCACAAATACTATAATTGAGTGCAAGTACTTTAAGATAACAGAAATACTATGATTTAGCAGAAATACAATGTTTTTGCAGAAACACTGTAATTTCACTCAAACACTATGAAATAGCAGTAAAACTATGATTTGGCAGAAATACTATGTTTCAGTACAAATACTATGACAAAGCAGAAATACTACGACTTAGAAGTAATACTATAACAAAGGGATTCCTCAAAATACTATGAAATTGCAGTAATTCTCTGATTTGGCAGAAATACTGTACTGTACAAATACAATGCTTTGGTACAAATACTATATTTTGATTTCATTACTATGATTTGGCACAAGTAGTATGATTTAGTACGAATACTACGAATTGGCAGAAATACTGTGACTTAGTAGTAATAGTATAACATAGCAGATATAATGTGATTTTGCAGACATAGTATGTTTTTTCACAAATAGTACGATTTCGCTCAAATACTATGGAATTGCAGTAATACTATGATTTGGAATACTATGATTTGGTAGTAATACTATAACATAACAGATATACTATGATTTTGCAGAAATTCTATGTTTTGCACAAATACTACAACAACTACTACTACAAATACTACAAGAAATACTATGTTTGGGCAGTAATACTATTATTTGCTATAAATACTATTATTTGGCACATATACCATAATCAGCAGATATACTATAACATAACAGAAATTCTATGACTTAGTAGTAACACTAATATAACAGAAATTTTAACTGGCCACAAATAACATGATTTGGCACAAATACCATGATTTGGCAAAAGATACCATGATTTGGCACAAATACGATCATATTGCAGAAATACTATGATTGGGTACAAATACTATGATTTGGCACAAGTACTATGAATAAGTACAAATACTATGATTTGGCAGAAATACTATGATTTAGCAGAAATACTATGTTTTAACATAAATAATATCTTTTCACAGAAATTTCTGCTAAAGGTACTATTTCTGCTTTTTGGCAGAAATACTGTAATTTTGCATAAATACTATGATTTGGGATAAATACTATGATTTGGCAGATATACTATATTCAGCACATAAACTATAACATAACAGACATTCCTGCACTTAGTAGTAATCTCATAACAGAAAATAAATATTATGGTTCTGCCCCCAAACCATGATTTGGCACAAATACCATGATTTTCAAAAATACTATGATTTAGCAGAAATACTATGATTGAGCAGAAGTACTAAGATGTAGTAGAAGTACTTTGATGTAGCACAAATACTATTATGGAGGAGTAATACTTTAACATGGGAGAAATATTGATATACACACACACATACACAGAGAGCAAAGTGTGCAGAGGCTGTTGAGAGTCTGGGTTTGGTATATCTAAGTCAGCTAAATTGGCTGCACCTGCTGTAATCAGCACTTACACACACAGACACAGAGAGAGGTGTGAGTTTTCTGCAGTATATTTCTCACATTCAGGATTCCCCTCGAACAAATGGCCATAATTTCCTAACCGTAGGGGCTAGAATGCTCATTCTGACACCGATTTGTTCAGAAGAGATGGGGAATCTGCAGGTCTTCATAAATCAGAGATAAAATATAAATTATTAAAGATATATGACTTGTAATACACTGTAACTGAGTAGAGGCAAAGCAAAACTGCCTTGACTTGCCCTCAAACAATGTTTTGTAACTCTAAATCTATATGGAGCATCAAAATCATTCTTTCACCGTAAGAAACAGCAGGCTTTGGTGAACAGTCATGGGAATTTTCAGGTCTCTGTGGAAATCCATCAAAAAGATATGATGAGAGAAAAAGTGCCTCATTTCCAGAGTTTGAAATCTGAAGAAATCTGAGCGAGGGACAAATTTCCTATCCTCAAACAAGTGTAATTCATGGCCAAACGGTAATAGGTGAGGAAAAAATTCTTGAATTGTGAGCATCAGTGACGTCTGAAGATATATTGGCACAAGCGTCATGTCTCAACTTTGTTTCGTTAAGGAGATATGACGATTTGAAAATGCCTCTCATTAGAGAATTCCAGCGCTGATTTTGAAGAAACTCTCCATTGAGTTTCTATGGAGAGTTTTGAGACTTTATGTTACTCTGAGGAGATCTGCAAAAGTCTATAAGTCCCACAACAATGATAGTGACATTTTCTGAAAGCCAACAGAAATACCTACGTTTTGATGTATAATTTGTGGGGTTGAGTGGAAATTGAGCGAGTAGCAAGAAGTTGTTCAGACATGAAGAGAAAATTCAGAAAGGACGAGTGCACACTCTGAGTTAATTGCATAGCAACCATAGCAACGCATGTATTTTCTGAAAAATCACAATTTTGCAACTGAAAACTTAAAGAGGTATAAAATTAAAACGGTAGAAGATCTGAAAAAGCTGAATCAGACAGGAATAGCCCAATAATCTGAGAACATTTTAAAGTTTGAATGGAGTTTCTAGGTGAAAGTATGACAAAGTAGTTAAGTTTCAAAGACAAGCAAGTTTTAGCAGAATTGTGGAAGTTTCCCATTCATTTCAATGGGACAAATTAAAGGAAAAAGTGTAATATTTTAAAAAGTATAACAGTAATAAACACCAAAAGTCATTGCCGGAAAGAGCAGAAAGAGCAGAACAGTATAGAGTTTGAACTGAGAAAATCGGCAGAAAACTGTGGAAGTAGTTAAGTGCCAAAAAGTGTACGGAAGCAACTAGAAGAATAATAAAGAACTAGAAAATTTGCATTTTCCTGCGAAAATGCTGTGTGGATGCCTTAACGCTGAAGCTGTCTGCTGAAAAGCTGAAAAAGCTGAAAAGTTGCAAAAAGTTGCATGGTGGTGAAAAAAAACATGTCGCCCTGAGCAGGATTCGAACCTGGCCCTGCTGGTCTAAAGGCAGCTGCTCATCTCACTGAGCTAAACTTACTCTCTCAAAAAAAGAGGAGGAGAGACCAACAATTCTGCTAAAATGAGCAGAAGCTGCTGAGAATTGTGCTGGGAAGAGGTGAAAAGGCTGAAAATTTTGCAGAAAAGAGGTAAATCAGCAGAATTTCTGCAGAAAAGAGGCAGAACAAAAGAACAAAAGAGAAAACTGAAAACAGGTTTTGCCATGACCGGGATTTGAACCTGGCCGTTCTCGTCTCAAGGCAGCTGCTCATCTCACTGAGCCAAACTCTTCCTCTGAAAAACAAGAGATGGAGAAACTGACAATTTTGCTAAATGAGCAGAAGCTGCTGAGAATTGTGCTGAGAAGAAGTGAAAAGGCTGAAAATTTTGCAGAAAACAGGTAAATCAGCAGAATTTCTGCAGAAAAGAGGTAAAGAAGCAATAAGTTGCGCTGAAAAGAGATGAATCAGCAGAATTTCTGCTCAAAGGTGGCTATTCATTTCCCTGAGCCAAAGTCACTCTTACAAAGAAGAGGTGGAGAGACGGACAATTCTGCTGAAATGAGCAGAAGCTGATAAGAGGTGAAAAGGCTGAAAATTTTGCAGAAAAGAGGTGAATCAGCAGAATTTCTGCAGAAAAGAGGTAAAGAAGCAGAAACTTGCGCTGAAAAGAGATGAATCAGCAAAGTTTCTGCTGAAAAGAGTTTTTTTTTCTGAAAACAGCCAAAAAAGCTGGAATTTGTGCTGAAAAGGGGTGAAAAAAATGAAAATTTTGCTGAAAAGGGGTGAAGAAGCTAAAGTATACCAAATCAAAGTATTTGTGCCAAAACATAGTATTTCTGCCATATTTTGGTATTTGTGCCACAAAAGTTACTACATTACAACATGAATACGGATTAAAGATGAAAGAAACTGGCAACAAATTCCTCCACTACAAACCAGTCTGATACCACTTCTATGCAGTGTTCACGTTTACTAAGGCACTACCCAAAAGGCGCCACAAGAGGGCACTCCAACACAAGAGATGACCTATGTACACTGATGCACTTAGTAACAGTCAGACATTCCTCCACTTAGTAGTAATCTCATAACATAAAATAAATATTATGGTTCTGCCCCAAAACCATGATTTATGGAAGCCCTTTGAGGGCATCCACACAACTAGAAAAATTTGCATTTCCTGCGAAAATGCTGTGTGGATGCCTTAACGCTGAAGCTGTCTGCTGAAAAGCTGAAAAAGCTGAAAAGTTGCAAAAAGTTGTATGGTGGTGAAAAAAAAAAAATTTCACCTTAAGCAGGATTCGAACCTGGCCCTCCTGGTCTCAAGGCGGCTACTCATCTCACTGAGCCAAACTCATTCTCACAAAGAAGAGGTGGACAGACTGACCATTCTGCTGAAATTAGCAGAAGCTGCTGAGAATTGTGCTGATAAGAGGCGAAAAGGATGAAAATTTTGCAGAAAAGAGGTGAATCAGCAGAATTTCTGCAGAAAAGAGGTAAAGAAGCAGAAAGTTGCGCTGAAAAGAGATGAATCAGCAGAATTTCTGCTCAAAAGAGGTTTTTTCTGAAAACAGCTGAGATTTGTGGTAATAACAGGTGAAAAGGCTGAAAATTTTGCAGAAGAGGTGAATAAGCAGAATTTGTGCTGAAAAGTGGTGAAAAAACTGAAAATTTTGCTGAAAAGGGGTGAAAAAGCTGAAATTGAGTTGAAAAAGTTTAACTGTTAACTGAAAGAAATGTTGCCATAAGCGGGATTTGAACCCGGGCCTCCCAGTCTGAGAACGGATGCTCATCTCACTGAGCTAAAACACAGGTCAACACGGCAAGGAAAATCAGTGACGCCACTGATGATATGGCAGAAATGGGCAAAAAATATTGCAAAAAAAATTCAATATCTCAAAAAGTATAGAAGTTATGAGCACCAAAAGTCATAGCCGGCATTAGCAGAAATAGCAGAATTTTTTAAAGTTTGAATGGCGAAAATCGGATAAAAACTGTGGGAGTAGTTAAGTGCCGAAAAACGTACGGAAGCAACTAGTAAATAGTGGAATAAAGAATAAAGAGAAACAGAAACTCAATAGTGTGGCAGCCCTTTTAGGGCATCCACACAATTTGCATTTCCTGCGAAAATGCTGTGTGGATGCCTTAACGCTGAAGCTGTCTGCTGAAAAGCTGAAAAAGCTGAAAAGTTGCAAAAAGTTGTATGGTGGTGAAAAAAGAATGTCACCCTGAGCAGGATTCGAACCTGCACCTCCTGGGTGCAAGGCAGCTACTCATCTCACTGTGCCAAATTCACTCTCACAAGATAAGAGCTGGAGAGACTGACAATTATGGTGAAATGAGCATAAACTGCTGAGAATTGCGCTGATAAGAGGTGAAATGGTTGAAAATTTTGCAGAAAAGAGGTGAATCAGCAGAATTTCTGCAGAAAAGAGGCAAAGAAGCAGAACGTTGCGCTGAATAGAGGTGAATCAGCAGAATTTCTGCTGAAAAGATGTTTTAGCTGAAAATAGCTGAAAAAGCTGGGAAACTGAAAATTTTGCTGGAAAGGGGTGAAAAACCTGAAATTGAGTTAAAAAGGTTTCTCTGCGTAAAACAGGTTTCTGCTTAAAACAGCTAAAAAGTTAAGATTTGTGCTGAAAACAGGTGTTCAAATCCCATGACCAGGATTTGAACCTGGTCCTTCTGTTCTCAAGGCAGCTACTCATCTCACTGAACTAAACTTGTTCCGACAAACACAAGAGATGGAGAAACTGACAATTTTGCTAAATGAGCAGAGGCTGCTGAGTTTTGTGCTGAGAAGAAGTGAAAAGCTGAAAAATTTGCAGAAAAGAGGTGAATCAGCAGAATTTCTGCAGAAAAGATGGAAAGAAGAATATTGCGCTGAAAAGAGGTAAATCAGCAGAATTTCTGCTGGAAAGACGGAAAGAAGCAATCACAGTAGCTGCTCATCTCACTGAGCCAAAGCAGTTCTTGTCCCACCAAGAGATATGATGAGAGAAATTCTTCTGAAAGAGCAGAACAGGCTGAAAATTTTCAGCTACTCATTGAGTAAAACTGGTTCTCACATAACTGAAAAAGGTGAAAAAGCTGAAAATTCTGATAAAAACAGCAGAAGTGGCTGACATTTGTGCTGATAAGAGGTGAAAACGCAAACTTTCTGCTGAAAAGAGGCAAAACAACCTGTTTCTGCTCAAATTCACCAATCAGAGGTACTGCCTCTGTCTGCTTCATCAGGTGGGTACTTGTATGTATTTCTGCCATGGAGCGTTAACAAGAATCTGAGGTCCATATTAGAAAAGCTGCTAAAATCATAAAACTTGCGCTGAAAAGAGATGAATCAGCAGAATTTCTGCAGAAAAGAGGCAAAGAAGCAGAAACTTGCGCTGAAAAGAGATGAATCAGCAGAGTTTCTGCTCAAAAGAGTTGTCTTTTTTCTGAATACAGCCAAAAAAGCTGGAATTTGTGCTGAAAAGGGGTGAAAAAAATGAACATAGTGTTTCTGCCATATTGTGGTACTACTACATTACAACATGAATACGGATTAAAGATGAAAGAAACTGGCAACAAATTCCTCCACTACAAACCAGTCTGATATCACTTCTTTGCAGTGTTCACGTTTACTAAGGCACTACCCAAAAGGCACCACAAGAGGGCACTCCAACACAACAGATGACCTATGTACACTGATGCACTTAGTAACAGTCAGCCTCCTTGAATTGGCAGAAATACTGTGATTTAGTAGTAATACTATAACATAACAGATATACTACCAGGCTCAAAGCAGCTTCTCATCTCACTTACCCAAACACATTCTCACAGAGAAGAGGTGGACAGACTGACAATTCTGCTGAAATGAGCAGAAGCTGCTGAGAATTGTGCTGATAAGAGGTGAAAAGGCTGAAAATTTTGCAGAAAAGAGGTGAATCAGAAGAATTTCTGCAGAAAAGAGGCAAAGGAGCAGAAACGTGCGCTGAAAAGAGATGAATCAGCAGAGTTTCTGCTGAAAAGAGTTTTTTTCTGAAAACAGCCCCAAAAATGGAATTTGTGCTGAAAAGGGGTGAAAAAATGAAAACTTTGCTGAAAAGGGGTGAAGAAGGTAAAGTATACCAAATCAAAGTATTTGTGCCAAAACATAGTGTTTCTGCCATATTGTGGTATTTGTGCCACAAAAGTTACTACATTACAACATGAATACGGATTAAAGATGAAAGAAACTGGCAACAAATTCCTCCACTACAAACCAGTCTGATACCACTTCTTTGCAGTGTTCACTAAGGCACCACCCAAAAGGCGCCACAAGAGGGCACTCCAAAACAAGAGATGAGGTGAATGAGCAGAATTTCTGCTGAAAAGAGGCAGAAGGTTCTGTATGTAGAAAAAGAAACACTGTTGAACCATGTGTGAAATAAATAAAGAAATGAAATGAAAGAACAACCTGGTTCTTCTCAAATTCACCAATCAGAGATACTGCCTCAGTCTGCTTCATGAGGCTGTGTACTTGTTTCTGCCATGGAGCGTTAACAAGAATCTGAGGTCCATATTAGAAAAGCTGCTAAACTCATAAAACTTTGCAGAATTGTAATGAATTAGCAATATAAATTACAGGTCTGTGATAGTGTATAAATTTGTAGTGAAAAAAAAACGTGGACCAAGGTGGGATTGAACCCACGACCTTTGAGCTGCAGAGCCGTGTCATTACTGATTGCGCCACCTGGAAAGGGGCGGCGGTCTGAAAGACAGATACTTGGGCAGTCAGAAAATAGATCGCGGTGAGAGGCGACAAAACGCCGCTTTTTGGAGTTACAAAACGTCGTGTAACTCAAAAACTAGGAGGGCTAGCAGCATAATTCTTGTACCGGGGGAATCAGCGGACTTTGGTGTATTTTGACTGCGATTTTCATAGCTCGTTCTACCTCCGTCGCGAAGATATGACGAGAGAAGAAACGGCTTCACTTCCAGAGTTTGAAGACTGAGAGAAGGACAGATTTCCACCCCTCAAACAAACGTAATTCATTGCTCAACGGTAAGATAATTGTAAAAACTGCTTGCACTGTGAGTGTCAGCAGTGTCTGAAGATATATTGGCACAAGCCTCATGTCCTAACTTTGCTTTGTTAAAGAGATATGGCAATTTGAAAATGCCTCCGTTACAGAATTTCAGCTCTGAATTTCAAAACCTCCCATAGACTTTGAATGGGGAGTATTGAGACCTTGTGTCACTCCGAGGCAAATTGTGAAAAAACGGTAAATCTCACAATAAAGATAGTGACATTGCCTGAAAGCCAGCAAAAATACCTACGTTTTGATGTATAATTTGTGAGGGTTGAGTGCAAATTGAGCGAGTAGCAAGAAGTTGTTTAGACATGAAGAGAAAATTCAGAACGGACCAGCACTCACTCTGACTTAATTGCATAGCAACCATAGCAACGCATGTATTTTCTGAAAAATCACAATTTTGCAACTGCAAACTTAAAGAGACATAAGATTAAAACGGTAGAAGATCTGAAAAAGCTGAATCAGACAGGAATAGCCCAATAATCTGAGAACATTTTAAAGTTTGAATGGAGTTTCTAGGTGAAAGTATGACAAAGTAGTTAAGTTTCAAAGACAAGCAAGTTTTAGCAGAATTGTGGAAGTTTTCCATTCATTTCAATGGGACAAATTAAAGGAAAAAAGTGTAATATTTTAAAAAGTATAACAGTAATAAACACCAAAAGTCATAGCCATCATTAGCAGAAAGAGCAGAACAGTATAGAGTTTGAACTGAAAAAATCGGCTGAAAACTGAGAAAGTAGTTAAGTGCCAAAAAGTGTACGGAAGCAACTAGAGGAATAATAAAGAATAAAGAGAAACAGGAACTCAATAGTGTGGAAGCCCTTTAGGGCATCCACACAACTAGAAAAATTTGCATTTCCTGCGAAAATGCTGTGTGGATGCGTTAACGCTGAAGTTGGCTGCTGAAAAAGCTGAAAATTTGCAAAAAGTTATATGGCGGTGCAAAAACTGGAAATTCTGCAGAAAACAGGTGAAGAAGCAGAATTTTTTTGCTGAAAAGTGGTGAAAAGCCAAAAATTCTACTGAAAGGGGTAAAGACGGAGAAATCTTTGCTGAAAAGTAGTGGAAAAAAAATGTTACCCTGAGCAAGATTCGAAACTGGCCCTTCTGGTCTAGAGGCAGCTATTCATCTCACTGAGTCAGACTCATTCTGACCAACAATAGGTGGAGAGACTGCCAATTTTGCTGAAATGAACAGAAGCTGCTGAGAATTGTGCTGATAAGAGGTGAAAAGGTTGAAAATTTTGCAGAAGAGTTGAATAAGCAAAATTCTGAAAATTCTGCTGAAAAGAGGTCAATCAGCATAATTTCTGCTGAAAAGAGGTGAATGAGCAAAATTCTGCTGAAAAGAGGTTTTTGCTTAAAACAGCTGAAAAAGCTGGGATTTGTGCTGAAAAGTGGTGAAAAACTGGAAAATTCTGGTGAAAAGCGGTGAAGAATCTTACATTTGTGTTGAAAAGAGTTAAAACAATATAATTATGCAATGAAAAAATAGTTGCCATAAGTGGGATTTGAACCCGGGCCTCCCGCTCTGAGAACTGCTGCTCCTCTCACTTAGCTAAAACACAGCTCACTCCAGGGAGCAAAATCAGTGACCACATTGATAATGTGTTCCATTCATTTCAATGGTCAAAAGTCATAGCACACATTAGCAGAAATAGCAGAATTTTTTAAAGTCTGAACATAGTATTTATACTATAACATAGTATTTCTTCTAAATCATAATATTTGAACCAAATGATAGTATTTCTGCCAAATCACAGTATTTCTGGTAAATCACAGTGTTTGTGCCAAATCACAGTATTTGTACCAAATCATACCACTTGTGACAAATCATAGTGTTAGCTGAATCTGTGCTAAAACACAGTATTATTAGTATTTATACTAAATAATATTTTTTCTTACAAATCATAGCATTTGTGCTGAACCATAGAAAATTCTGCCAAATCATAGTATTTGAGCCAAATCATACAATTTGTGCTGAAACATTGATTTATGTATGATTTATGATTTAGCAGAAACACTGGGACTTGGTAGAAATACTATGATTTACATGAAATACTTTGACTTAGAAGAAATACTATAATCTAGCAAAAAGTACTACAGCATAAATTCAGAAATTCTATCATTGAGCAAAATTACTAGGATTTAGCAGAAATACTATGATTTGGCACAAATACTATGTTTTAGCACAAAAAATATGTTTTGGCTCAAAAACTTTTATTTTGCAGTTATACTATGATTTGGAAGAAAAACTATGCTTTGGAAGAAATACTATGCTTTGGAACAAATACCATGATTTGGCAGAAATACTATGAGCAGTAATAATATAACATAGCAGAAATACTATTATTTGGGTGAATGCTATTGTTTGGCACAAACACTATGATTTAGCACTGTACAGAATGGTGTACGTCAGTTTAATGCTGGGTGGTGCTGCAATAGTAGCTATCCTCGGTCAGAAGGAGAGGCTGGCATCCAGGGATTAGATTACCACAGGTGGAGTTTATTGGCAGTCAGATGGATGTTACAGGGAGATATGGCATACAGTAGGAGGATGTGGAGGGGTGATATGGTGTGGTTTCTATGATTGAGAACAGGGTATACATTACAACATGAATACGGATTAAAGATTAAAGAAACTGGCAACAAATTCCTCCACTACAAACCAGTCTGATACCACTTCTTGCAGTGTTCACATTTACTAAGGCACTACCCAAAAGGCGTCACAAGAGGGCACTCCAACACAAGAGATGACCTATGTACACTGATGCACTTAGTAACAGTCAGCCTCCTACTTAGCCACTACGTAATACAGCGATATTACAGTGTACAAATTCACATAAATATGATTTGGCAGAAATACTAAACTTTGGCACAAATACTATAATTGAGTACAAGTACTCTAAGATAACAGAAATACTATGATTTAGCAGAAATACAATGTTTTGCAGAAACACTGTAATTTCACTCAAATACTATGAGATAGCAGTAATACTATGATTTGGCAGAAATGCTACGTTTTAGTACAAATACTATGACAAAGCAGAAATACTATGACTTAGAAGTAATACTATCACAAAAGGTTCCTCAAAATACTATGAAATTGCAGTAATTCTATGATTTGGCAGAAATACGGTACTTCATACAAATACAATGCTTTGGTACAAATACTATATTTTGGTTTGAATACTATGATTTGCAACAAATACTATGATTTGGCACGAGTAGTATGATTTAGTACAAATACTACGAATTGGCAGAAATACTGTGACTTAGTAGTAATACTATAACATAACAGATATACTGTTATGCTGCAGACAGTCTATGTTTCAAACCTAGCCCTCCTGGGCTCAAGGCGACTACTCATCTCACTGTGCCAAACTGACTCTCACAAGGAAGGAGATGGAGAGACTGACAATTATGGTGAAATGAGCAGAAGCTGCTGAGAATTGTGCTCATAAGAGGTAAAAGGGCTGAAAATTTTGCAGAAAAGAGGTAAATCAGCAGAATTTCTGCAGAAAAGAGGAAAGAAGCAGAACATTGCGCTGAAAAGAGGTGAATGAGCAGAATTTCTGCTGAAAAGAGGCAGAACAACCTGGTTCTGCTCAAATTCACCAATCAGAGGTACTGCTTCTGTCTGCTTCATCAGGCTGTTTACTTATATGTATTTCTGCCATGTGGTGTTGACAAGAATCTGAGGTCCATATTAGAAAAGCTGCTAAAATCATAAAACTTTGCAGAATTGTAATAAATTAGCAATATAAATTACAGGTCTGTGATAGTGTATCAATTTGTAGTGAAAAAAAAAAAAAACGTGGACCAAGGTGGGATTGAACCCACGACCTTTGAGCTGCAGAGCCGTGTCATTACTGATTGCGCCACCTGGAAAGGGGCGGCGGTCTGAAAGACAGATACTTGGGCAGTCAGAAAATAGATCGCGGTGAGAGGCGAAAAACGCCGTTTTGCAGTTACAAAACGTCGTGTAACTCAAAAACTAGGAGGGCTAGCAGCATAATTCTTGTACTGGGTGAATCAGCGGACTTTGGTGTATTTTGACTGCGATTTTCATAGCTCGTACTACCTCCGCCGCGGAGATATGACGAGAGAAGAAACGGCTTCATTTCCAGAGTTTGAAGACTGAGAGAAGGACAGATTTCCACCCCTCAAACAAACGTAATTCATTGCTCAACGGTAAGATAATTGTAAAACTGCTTCCACTGTGAGTGTCAGCAGTGTCTGAAGATATATTGGCACAAGCCTCATGTCCTAACTTTGCTTTGTTAAAGAGATATGGCGATTTGAAAATGCCTCCCGTTACAGAATTTCAGCTCTGAATTTCAAAACCTCCCCATAGACTTTGAATGGGGACTTGTCAGACCTTGTGTCACTCCGAGGCACATTGCGAAAAAACGGTAAATCTCACAATAAAGATAGTGACATTGTCTGAAAGCCAGCAAAAATACCTACGTTTTGATGTATAATTTGTGGGGTTGAGTGGAAATTGAGTGAGTAGCAAGAAGTTGTTTAGACATGAAGAGAAAATTCAGAACGGACCAGCACTCACTCTGACTTAATTGCATAGCAACCATAGCAACGCATGTATTTTCTGAAAAATCACAATTTTGCAACTGAAAACTTAAAGAGAGATAAGATTAAAACGGTAGAAGATCTGAAAAAGCTGAATCAGACAGGAATAGCCCAATAATCTGAGAACATTTTAAAGTTTGAATGGAGTTTCTAGGTGAAAGTATGACAAAGTAGTTAAGTTTCAAAGACAAGCAAGTTTTAGCAGAATTGTGGAAGTTTCCCATTCATTTCAATGGGACAAATTAAAGGAAAAAAGTGTAATATTTTAAAAAGTATAACAGTAATAAACACCAAAAGTCATAGCCGGCATTAGCAGAAAGAGCAGAACAGTTTAGAGTTTGAACGGAGAAAATCGGCTGAAAACTGAGGGAGTAGATAAGTGCCAAAAAGTGTACGGAAGCAACTAGGGGAATAATAATAAAGAAGAAAGAGAAACAGGAAAACAATAGTGTGGAAGCCCTTTAGGGCATCCACACAATAAAGAATAAAGAGAAACAGGAAAACAATAGTGTGGAAGCCCTTTAGGGCATCCACACAATAAAGAGAAACAGGAAAACAATAGTGTGGAAGCCCTTTAGGGCATCCACACAATAAAGAGAAACAGGAAAACAATAGTGTGGAAGCCCTTTAGGGCATCCACACAACTAGAAAAATTTGCATTTCCTGCGAAAATGCAGTGTGGATGCTGTAACGATGAAGCTGTCTGCTGAAACTAGCAGAAAAAGCTGAAAAGTTGCAGAATTTGTAAAAGCTTTGCAGAAGCAAAGGAACTTTGCTAAAATGTAGTAACTTAGCAGAACTTTAATATCTTAGAGGAAACATAATACTTGGCAGAAATACAATAGCATAGCAGAACTTAGCAGAAATATTGTAACTTACCAGAAACACGATAACTTGTCAAAAATACAAGAATTTAGGAGAAATAGTATAAGATAACAGAAAGAATATATTTAGCCAAACATTCTTAAACTTAACAAAAATACTATGATTTAGCAGAAGTACTATGATTGAGCAGAAGTACTAAGATGTAGTAAAAGTACTTTGATTTAACAGAAATACAATTATGGAGGAGTAATACTTTAAAATGGGAGAAATATTGATACACACACATACACAGAGCCTAAAGGGAACAGTATTTGTGCCATGGAGTGTTAACAAGAATCTGAGGTCCATATTAGAAAAGCTGCTAAAATCATAAATGTTTGCAGAATTGGGAAAGAGAGCAAGCGCCTGGAAAACAGGGTGATGAGCAGTCAGAATTAGATTGCGGTGAGAGGCGAAAAAAACGCCTTTTTGGAGTTATAAAACGTCGTGTAACTCAAAAAGTAGTTGGACTAGAAGCATAATTCTTGTACTGGGTGAATCAGCGGACTTTGGTGTACTTTGACTGTGATTTGCATTGCTCTTTGTACATCTGTCGCTGAGATATGACGAGAGAAGAAAGGGCAGACCTCAGATATGATTGGCTGGCTGGGAAGCCGTGCAGGCCCTGATTTGTAAATTTGAATGTTGCATCCCTAAGATAGGATTGGCTGGGTGAGAAGCCGTGCAGGCCCTGATATGTAAATTTGAATGCCTCAGTCCTCACATAGGATTGGCTGCCTGGGGACCTGGCAGAAATATATAGAAATACTATGATTAAGCATAAATACTACATTTAGCAGAAATACTATATTAAGCACAAATCCTATAATAAGCAGAAATACTATATCAAGCAATATAAATATCCTATAAAAATCCTATAAAAAGCAAAACTACTGTACTATGATTTGGTAGAAAAACTATAATTAATCAGAAATACTAAATTTAGCAAAAATCTTATAAAACAACAGAAATGCTATGATTTAGCACAATAGTAATAACTTAAACAGAAAAATTGGAAAAGCAAAATGGACAGCTGAAAAAATGCTGAACATGCTAAGGGTCCTTCAAATATACTTGTTAAATGAAAAAAAATCGATAAAAAAAATATATAACAGCCACACAATCACAAATATGGACACATATGGAAACACACATGCACAGAGACACACACACACACACACACACACACACACACACACACACACACACACAGGATCCAATTCAGTCAACCAGTCTAAATATATTGAATTTGAATCTTACAATGAGATCATCCCATAAAAGGCTCTCTCTCTCTCTCTCTCTCTCTCTCTCTCTCTCACACACACACACACACACACGCACACACAAGATCCAATTCAGTCAACCAGTCTAAATATATTGAATTTGAATCTTACAATGAGTCATCCCATAAAGAGGCTTTTTCTCTCTCAATCTCTCTCTCTCTCCCTCTCTCTCTCTGTCACACACACACACACACACACACACACACACACACACACACACACACAAGATCCAATTCAGTCAACCAGTCTAAATATATTGAATTTAAATCTTACAATGAGATCATCCCATAAAAAGGCTTTCTCTCTCTCTCTCTGTCACACACACACACACACACACACACACACACACACAAGATCCAATTCAGTCAACCAGTCTAAATATATTGAATTTGAATCTTACAATGACATCATCCCATGAAAAGGCTTTCTCTCGCTCTCTCTCTCTCTCTCTCTGTCACACACACACAGACACACACACACACAAGATCCAATTCAGTCAACCAGTCTAAATATATTGAATTTGAATCTTACAATGAGATCATCCCATAAAAAGGGCTCTCTCTCTCTCTCTCTCTCTCTCTCTCTCTCTCTCTCTCTCTCACACACACACACACACACACACAAATCAATTCAGTCAACCAGTCTAAATATATTGAATTTGAATCTTACAATGAGATCATCCCATAAAAGGCTTTCTCTCTCTCTCTCTCTCTCTCTCTCTGTCACACACACACACACACACACACACACACACACACACACACACACACACACACACACACACACACACACACACACACACACACAGGAGAGAGAAGTAAGTTTCTAGCTCAGTCAAGCAGCCTGGGAGCTGCTGAATTTGAATCCACCAATCAGAGAGCCTGTGCACTTTTTTCCCGCCAAAACAGGTGCACGCAGCACAGAGAGACACAGGACTTTTGCAGTCTATTTCTCATAATGACGACTCCCCTCAAACAAATGACCATAATTTCCTAACCGTAGGGGCTAAAACAGTCATTCTTAGACCATTTTATTCAGAAGACATTTAAAATAAAAATATGAAATATTAGAGATATATGACATAGACGATTGGTGGGCTTAGAAGCCATGAAGGTCCCAATATGCAAATTTAAATGTGCCACGACTCAGATATGATTGGCTGGCTGGGGAGCCATGAAGGGAACAATATGAAATTTAAATGTGCCAGGACTCAGATATGATTGGCTGGCTGGGAAGCCATGAAGGTCCCAATATGCAAATTTGAATGTGCCAGGACTCAGATATGATTGGCTGGCTGGGAAGCCGTGCATGACTTGATATGTCAATTTGAAAATTACAGTCCTCACAGAGGATTGGCTTCCTGAGGAGCTGGCAGGAATACATAGAAATACTATGATTACCCAGAAATACTGCGTTTAGTAGAAATACTATGTTTTAGCACAAATACTATAATTAAGCAGAAATATTATATTAAGTACAAATCCTATAAAATAGCAGAAATAGTATGATTTAGCACAAATGCTGTATTTAGCACAAATCTTATAAAATAGCAGAAATAGTATGATTTAGCAGAAATGCTGTATTTAGCACAAATACTGAAAAGCAGCACAAATGCTATGACTTAGCACAATAGTAATAAGTTAAATAGAAAAATTGGAAAAGCAAAATGAACAGCTGCAAAAAGTCCCACAAGCACAGAGAGACACACACAGGATCAAATTCAGTCAACCAGTCTAAATATATTGAATTTAAATCATACAATAAGATGCTCCAATAAAAACTCTCTCGCCCCTCTCTCTCTCTCTCTCTGTCTCACACACACACACACACACACACACACACACACACACACACACAGGAGAGAAAATCAAGTTTCTAGCTCAGTCAAGCAGCCTGGGAGCTGCTAAATTTGAATCCACCAATCAGAGAGGCTGTGTACTTTTTCCCGCCAAAACAGGTGCAGCCGTTTTTACACACACAGAGCACAGAGACAGGATTTCTGCAGTGAATTTCTCATAGTGAGGATTCCTCTCAAACAAATGGCCATAATTTCCTAACCGTAGGGGCTAGAACAGTCATTCTTACACCGTTTTGTTCAGAAGAGATGGAGCAATCTTAAAGTGTTGACACTTTATCATTAAAATATGAATTATTGAAGATATTTGACTTCTAATGCACCATAACTGAGTAGAGGCAAGCGAAAACTGCCTTGGCTTGCCCTCAAACAACGCTTTCTAACTCTAAATCTATTTGGAGTATTGATATCATTCTTTCACCGTAAGAGACAGCAGGCTTTGGTGAACAATCATGGAAATTTTCAGGTCTCTGTGGAAATCCATCAAAAAGATATGACGAGAGAAAAAAGTGCCTCATTTCCAGAGTTTGAAATCTGAAGAAATCTGAGCGAGGGACAAATTTCCTACCCTCAAACAAACCCAATTCATGGCCAAATGGTAATAGATGAGAAAAAATTCTTGAATTGTGAGCGTCAGGAGTGTCTGAAGATATATTGGCACAAGCCTCATGTCTTAACTTCGCCGTTAAGGAGATATGACGATTCGAAAATGCCTCTCATTAGAGAAATCCAGCGGTGATTTTGAACAAACTCTCCATTGACTTTTATGGAGAGTTTTCAGACTTTGTGTTGGTCTGAGGAGATTTGCCAAAATTCTATAAATCCCACAACAATGATAGTGACATTTTCTAAAAGCCAGCAAAAATACCTACGTTTTGATGTATAATTTGTGGAAGTTAAGTGAAAATTGAGCAAGTAGGAAGAAGTTGTTCGAACATGAAGAGAAGACTGCGAAACCTACAGTGGCACACTGGAAGCCAAGTGCATAGCAACCATAACAACGCATGTATTTTGTGAAAAATCACAAAGATGAAACTGAAAACTTAAACAGGGATAAGATGAAAATGGTAACAGATATGAAAAAGCTGAATCAGTCATGAATAGCCCAATAATTTGAGAACATTTTAAAGTTTGAATGGTTGTTCTAGGTGAAAGTAGGACAAAGTAGTTAAGTTTCAAAATCAAGCAAGTTTTAGCAGAATTTTGGAAGTTTTCCATTCATTTCAATGGGACAAAAAAAAGCATAAAAAGCTTAATATTTTAAAAAGTATAACAGTTAAAAATACCAAAAGTCATAGCCATCATTAGCAGAAATAGCAGAATAGTTTAAAATTTGAACGGTGAAAATCGGCTGAAAATTGTGGAAGTAGAAAAGTGCCAAAAAAAGTGCAAAAAGTGGCAACTAGAATAAAGTATAAAGAACTAGAAAAATTTGCATTTCCTGCGAAAATGCTGTGTGGATGCCTTAATGCTGAAGCTGTCTGCTCAAAAACTGAAAAAGATGAAAAGTTGCAAAAAGTTGTATGGTGGTGAAAAAAAAATGTTGCCTTGAGCAGGATTTGAACCTGGCCCTCTTAGTCTCAAGGCGGTAACTCATCTCACTGTGCCAAAGTCACTCTCAATTATGCAAACTCATTTTCACAAAGAAGAGGTGGAGAGACTGACAATTTTGCTGAAATGAGCAGAAGCTGCTGAGAATTGTGCTGGTAAGAGGAGAAAAGGCTGAAAATTTTGCAGAAAAGAGGTGAATCAGCAGAATTTCTGCTTAAGAGTTTTTCCTGAAAACAGCTGAGATTTGTGCTAATAAGAGGTGAAAAGGCTGAAAATTTTGCAGAAGAGGTGAACAAGCAGAATTTGGGCTGAAAAGAGGTGAAAATTCTGCTGAAAACAGTTCAGTCAGCAGAAGTTCTGCTGAAAAGTGTTCTGCAGAACTCTTTTCAGAATTCTGCTGAAAAGATGTTTTTGCTGAAAATAGCTGAAAAGCTGGGAAACTGAAAATTTTGCTGAAAAGGGGTGAAAAAGCTGAAATTGAGTTAAAAAGTTTCTCTGCGTAAAACAGGTTTCTGCTTAAAACAGCTAATAAGTTGAGATTTGTGCTGAAAACAGGTGTTCAAATCCCATGACCAGGATTTAAACCTGGCCCTTCTGGTCTCAAGGAAGCTACACATCTCACTGAACTAAACTTGTTCCGACAAACACAAGAGATGGAGAAACTGACAATTTTGCTAAATGAGCAGAAGCTGCTGAGTTTTGTGCTGAGAAGATGTGAAAAGCTGAAAAATTTGCAGAAAAGAGGTGAATCAGCAGAATTTCTGCAGAAAAGATGGAAAGAAGAAGAACATTGCACTGAAAGAGGTAAATCAGCAGAATTTCTGCTGAAAAGTTTTTTTTTTCTGAAAACAGCCCCAAAAATGGAATTTGTGCTGAAAAGGGGTGAAAAAATGAAAATTTTGCTGAAAAGGGGTGAAGAAGGTAAAGTATACCAAATCAAAGTATTTGTGCCAAAACATAGTGTTTCTGCCATATTGTGGTATTTGTGCCACAAAAGTTACTACATTACAACATGAATACGGATTAAAGATGAAAGAAACTGGCAACAAATTCCTCCACTACAAACCAGTCTGATACCACTTCTTTGCAGTGTTCACATTTACTAAGGCACTACCCAAAAAGGCGCCACAAGAGGGCACTCCAACACAAGAGATGACCTATGTACACTGATGCACTTAGTAACAGTCAGTCTCCTACTTAGACACTACGTAATACAGCGATATTACAGTGTACAAATTCACATAAATATGATTTGGCAGAAATACTAAACTTTGGCACAAATACTATAATTGAGTACAAGTACTCTAAGATAACAGAAATACTATGATTTAGCAGAAATACAATGTTTTTGCAGAAACACTGTAATTTCACTCAAATACTATGAGATAGCAGTAATACTATGATTTGGCAGAAATGCTACGTTTTAGTACAAATACTATGACAAAGCAGAAATACTATGACTTAGAAGTAATACTATCACAAAAGGGATTCCTCAAAATACTGTGAAATTGCAGTAATTCTATGATTTGGCAGAAATACGGTACTTCATACAAATACAATGCTTTGGTACAAATACTATATTTTGGTTTGAATACTATGATTTGCAACAAATACTATGATTTGGCACGAGTAGTATGATTTAGTACAAATAATCTGAATTGGCAGAAATACTGTGACTTAGTAGTAATACTATAACATAACAGATATACTGTTATGTTGCAGACAGTCTATGTTTGAACCTGGCCCTCCTGGGCTCAAGGCGGCTACTCATCTCACTGTGCCAAACTGACTCTCACAAGGAAGGAGATGGAGAGACTGACAATTATGGTGAAATGAGCAGAAGCTGCTGAGAATTGTGCTCATAAGAGGTAAAAGGGCTGAAAATTTTGCAGAAAAGAGGTAAATCAACAGAATTTCTGCAGAAAAGAGGGAAAGAAGCAGAACATTGCGCTGAAAAGAGGTGAATGAGCAGAATTTCTGCTGAAAAGAGGCAGAACAACCTGGTTCTGCTCAAATTCACCAATCAGAGGTACTGCTTCTGTCTGCTTCATCAGGCTGTTTACTTGTATGTATTTCTGCCATGTGGTGTTGACAAGAATCTGAGGTCCATATTAGAAAAGCTGCTAAAATCATAAAACTTTGCAGAATTGTAATAAATTAGCAATATAAATTACAGGTCTGTGATAGTGTATAAATTTGTAGTGAAAAAAAACGTGGACCAAGGTGGGATTGAACCCACGACCTTTGAGCTGCAGAGCCGTGTCATTACTGATTGCGCCACCTGGAAAGGGGCGGCGGTCTGAAAGACAGATACTTGGGCAGTCAGAAATAGATCGCGGTGAGAGGCGAAAACGCCGCTTTTTGGAGTTACAAAACGTCGTGTAACTCAAAAACTAGGAGGGCTAGCAGCATAATTCTTGTACTGGGTGAATCAGCGGACTTTGGTGTATTTTGACTGCGATTTTCATAGCTCGTTCTACCTCCGTCGCGGAGATATGACGAGAGAAGAAGCGGCTTCATTTCCAGAGTTTGAAGACTGAGAGAAGGACAGATTTCCACCCTCAAACAAACGTAATTCATTGCTCAACGGTAAGATAATTGAAAAACTGCTTCCACTGTGAGTGTCAGCAGTGTCTGAAGATATATTGGCACAAGCCTCATGTCCTAACTTTGCTTTGTTAAAGAGATATGGCGATTTGAAAATGCCTCCCGTTACAGAATTTCAGCTCTGAATTTCAAAACCTCCCATAGACTTTGAATGGGGAGTATTGAGACCTTGTGTCACTCCGAGGCAAATTGCAAAAAACGGTAAATCTCACAATAAAGATAGTGACATTGTCTGAAAGCCAGCAAAAATACCTACGTTTTGATGTATAATTTGTGGGGTTGAGTGGAAATTGAGTCAGTAGCAAGAAGTTGTTTAGACATGAAGAGAAAATTCAGAACGGACCAGCACTCACTCTGACTTAATTGCATAGCAACCATAGCAACGCATGCATTTTCTGAAAAATCACAATTTTGCAACTGAAAACTTAAAGAGGTATAAAATTAAAACGGTAGAAGATCTGAAAAAGCTGAATCATTCAGGAATAGCCCAATAGTCTGAGAACATTTTAAAGTTTGAATGGAGTTTCTAGGTGAAAGTATGACAAAGTAGTTAAGTTTCAAAAACAAGCAAGCTTTAGCAGAATTGTGGAAGTTTCCCATTCATTTCAATGGGACAAATTAAAGGAAAAAAGTGTAATATTTTAAAAAGTATAACAGTAATAAACACCAAAAGTCATAGCCGGCATTAGCAGAAAGAGCAGAACAGTTTAGAGTTTGAACGGAGAAAATCGGCTGAAAACTGAGGGAGTAGATAAGTGCCAAAAAGTGTACGGAAGCAACTAGGGGAATAATAATAAAGAAGAAAGAGAAACAGGAAAACAATAGTGTGGAAGCCCTTTAGGGCATCCACACAATAAAGAGAAACAGGAACTCAATAGTGTGGATGCCTCCAGCATCCACACAATAATAATAAAGAATAAAGAGAAACAGGAACTCAATAGTGTGGAAGCCCTTTAAGGGCATCCACACAATAAAGAACTAGAAAAATTTGCATTTCCTGCGAAAATGCTGTGTGGATGCCTTAACGCTGAAGCTGTCTGCTGAAAAGCTGAAAAAGCTGAAAAGTTGCAAAAAGTTGTATGGTGGTGTGAAAAAGAATGTCACCCTGAGCAGGATACGAACCTGGACCTCCTGGGTGCAAAGCAGCTACTCATCTCACTGTGCCAAATTCACTCTCACAAGATAAGAGATGGAGAGACTGACAATTATGGTGAAATGAGCAGAAACTGCTGAGAATTGCGCTGATAAGAGGTGAAATGGTTGAAAATTTTGCAGAAAAGAGGTGAATCAGCAGAATTTCTGCAGAAAAGAGGCAA
Source organism: Oreochromis aureus (assembly GCF_013358895.1). NCBI lineage: Eukaryota > Metazoa > Chordata > Actinopteri > Cichliformes > Cichlidae > Oreochromis > Oreochromis aureus. Next base: position 34,597 of record NW_024108851.1, read on the forward strand.
AGAAGCAGAACGTTGCGCTGAATAGA
>NW_024108852.1:0-19005 GCF_013358895.1 Oreochromis aureus
TCTGAGGAGATTTGCAAAAATCTATAAGTCCCACAACAATGATGGTGATATTTTCTGAAAGCCAGCAAAAATACCTACGTTTTGATGTATAATTTGTGGGGGTTGAGTGGAAATTGAGCGAGTAGCAAGAAGTCGTTCAGACATGAAGAGAAAATTCAGAAAGGACGAGTGCACACTCTGAGTTAATTGCATAGCAACCATAACAACGCATGTATTTTCTGAAAAATCCCAATTTTGCAACTGAAAACTTAAAGAGGTATAAAATTAAAACGGTAGAAGATCTGAAAAAGCTGAATCACACAGCAATAGCCCAATAGTCTGAGAACATTTTAAAGTTTGAATGGAGTTTCTAGGTGAAAGTATGACAAAGTAGTTAAGTTTCAAAAACAAGCAAGTTTTAGCAGAATTTCTGAAGATTTCCATTCATTTCAATGGGACAAATTAAAGGAAAAAGTGTAATATTTTAAAAAGTATAACAGTAGTAAACACCAAAAGTCAAAGCAAACATTAGCAGAAAGAGCAGAACAGTATAGAGTTTGAACGGAGAAAATCGGCTGAAAACTGAGGCAGTAGTTAAACGGCAAAAACGACGGAAGCAACTTGAAGAATAATAATAAAGAAGAAAGAGAAACAGGATCTCAATAGTGTGGAAGCCCTTTTAGGGCATCCACACAACTAGAAAAATTTGCATTTCCTGCGAAAATGCTGTGTGGATGCCGGAACGCTGAAGCTGTCTGCTGCAAAAATTGTATGGCAGTAAAGAAACTGAAAAATTATGCTGAAAACAAGTGAAAAACAGAAACTTTTGCTGAAAAGAGGTGAAAAGGCAAAGATTCTGCTTCAAAGGGGTACAGAAGTTCAAATTTGTACTGAAAAGAGGAGAGGTGAAAAGGTTTCCTCTGAAATGAGCAGAAGATACTGAGATTTGTATTGATAAGAGGTGAAAGGCTGAAAATTCTGCTTAAAATAGGTGAATCAGCAGAATTTCTACTGAAAAGAGGTAAAGAAGTAGAACGTTGCACTGAAAACAGGTGAATCAGCAGAATGTCTGCTAAAAAGAGATTTCTGTTGAAAACACCTGAAAAAGCTGGGATTTGTGCTGAAAAGGGGTGAAAACACTCACAATTCTGCTGAAACAGGGGTGAAGAAGAGGTGTTAGGCTGTTGAGAAGAGTTAAATAAGTTGAACTGATATGTTTGGGTACAAATACAATGATTTGGCAATAATACTGCGTTTTAGCACAACTCCTGAGATTTGATTGAAATACTATGATTTAGAAGAAATATTATGACTTTGTACAAATACAATATTTTGGCACAAATACTATGATTTGGTTCGAATGCTATGATTTGAAACAAATAATATGATCTGGCAGAAATACTATTATTTAGTAGAAATACTATGATTTACCAGAGTACTATGTTTCTGCAAAATACTATGATTTTGCAGAAATACTATGCCTTAGTAGTAATACTATAACATCACAGATATATGATGATTTTGCAGACATTCTGGTTTTACACAAATACTATAATGTGGCAGTATACTATGTTTCAGCACAAATACTATGATTTGGCACATATACTATATTCAGCAGATATACTATAACAAAACAGAAAGTCTACGACTTAGTAGTAATACTATAACATAATAGATAGACTCTCTGCAAAATCATAGTATATGTTTTTGCACAACTAGCACAATATGGCAGAAATACTATGATTTGGCACAAGTACTATGATTTAGTACAAATACTCGTATTGGCAGAAATACTATGTTTCAGTACAAATATTACAATTTGGCAATAATACTGGGTTTTAGCACAACTACTGAGATTTGGGTGAAATACTATGATTTAGAAGAAATACTATGACTTCGTACAAATACAATGTTTTGGTTCAAATAATATGATTTGCAAAAAATACTATGATTTGACACAAGTACCATGATTTAGTACAAATACTACGATTTCGCTCAAATACTATGAAATTGCAGTAATACTATGATTTTGAAGGAATACTATGATTTGGTAGAAATACTATGCCTTAGTAGTAATACTATAACATAGCAGATATACTGAGATTTTGCAGACATAGTATGGTTTTGCACAAATACTATGATTTCGCTCAAATACTATGGAATTGCAGTAATACTATGTTTTTGCACAACTAGCACAATGTGGCAGAAATACTATGAATTGGCACAAGTACTATGATTTAGTAGAAATACTCTTATTGGCAGAAATACTATGTTTCAGTACAACTACTATGATTTGGCAATAATACTGCGTTTAAGCACAACTACTGAGATTTGAGTGAAATACTATGACTTCATTACAAATGCTACTATGTTTTGGTTCGAATACTATGATTTGCAAAAATACTATGATTTGGCACAAGTACCATGATTTCGTACAAATACTACTTAATTGGCAGAAATACTGTGACTTAGTACTAATACTTTAACATAACAGATATAATGTGATTTAGCAGACATAGTATGTTTTTGCACAGATACTACGATTTCACTCAAATACTATGAAATTGCAGTAATACTATGATATTGAAGGAATACTTTGATTTGGTAGAAATACTATGCCTTAGTAGTAATACTATAACATAACAGATATACTGAGATTTTGCAGACATAGTATGGTTTTGCACAAATACTACGATTTCACTCAAATACTATGAAATTGCAGTAATACTATGATTTTGAAGGAATACTTTGATTTGGTAGAAATACTATGCCTCAGTAGTAATACTATAACATAATAGATATACTATGATTTTGCAGACAGTCTATGTTTTTTTGCACAACTAGCACAATGTGGCAGAAATACTATGAATTGGCACAAGTACTATGATTTAGTAGAAATACTCTTATTGGCAGAAATACTATGTTTCAGTACAAATACTATGATTTGGCAATAATACTGTGTTTAAGCACAACTACTGAGATTCGAGTGAAATACTATGATTTAGAAGAAATACTATTACTTCGTTACAAATACTACTATGTTTTGGTTCGAATACTATGATTTGCAAAAATAGTATGATTTGGCACAAGTACCATGATTTAGTACAAATACTACGAATTGGCAGAAATACTGTGACTTAGTACTAATACTTTAACATAACAGATATACTGTGATTTTGCAGACATAGTATGTTTTTGCACAAATACTACAATTTGGCAAGAAATACTATGTTTGGGCACAAATACTATGATTTGCTATAAATACTATGATTTGGCACATATACTATAATCAGCAGATATACTATAACATAACAGAAATTCTACGACTTAGTAGTAATACTATAACATAACAGAAATTTTAATTGCATAGCAACCATAGCAACGCATGTATTTTCTGAAAAATCACAATTTTGCAACTGAAAACTTAAAGAGGCATAAAATTAAAATGGTAGAAGATCTGAAAGAGCTGAATCACACAGGAATAGCCCAATAATCTGAGAACATTTTAAAGTTTGAATGGAGTTTCTAGGTGAAAGTATAAGGAAGTAGTTAAGTTTCAAAAACAAGCAAGTTTTAGCAGAATTGTGGAAGTTTCCCATTCATTTCAATGGGACAAATTAAAGGAAAAAAGTGTAATATTTTAAAAAGTATAACAGTAATAAACACCAAAAGTCATAGCACCCATAAGCAGAAAGAGCAGAACAGTATAGAGTTTGAACGGAGAAAATCGGCTGAAAACTGAGGGAGTAGATAAAGTCCAAAAAAACGACGGAAGCAACTTGAAAAAGAAAAATAAAGAATAAAGAGAAACAGGAACTCAATAGTGTGGAAGCCCTTTGAGGGCATCCACACAATAAAGTATAAAGAATAAAGAGAAACAGGAACTCAATAGTGTGGATGCATAAAGCATCCACACAATAACTAGAAAGCGAAAATTTCAGAAGAAATTTTATGTGTGCCTATGCCGCTGCTAATCACTGTAGTTGCCATTCATACGGCTACAGAGAGCAAAACTCAGAAGAGCAGCCATTCTCCACCATGAACTATGGTAAAACAAACACCGCTCACGCTTCACAGATAACAGCTTACAGTTTTGGGTAAAGATGAAGTTACCAGTACAGCGCCGATTTGCAGACGCTGTGCACACAGGTTCATGAGCAGAAGTCCCATTGTACCACGGCAGATCCGACAATGTTTGCATGAACACACTTTGAAGCATTACGTTATGGACCACTTTTCACACATGGTTGGTGTACCCAAACAGCCGGCTGTAGCTTTTCAACTCGCAGCCCGACACACACCCAAAAACAGCCGAGAGAGCACAGACTACGCCCGAGAGGCGTGATTGCAGGTGCCGCTCAGGTGGGTCCACCTCCCCTGCAGCGGCACTGCAGACCACGCCCGCCACACACATCAAACACGTAAAATAAATATTTATGCACTTTTGCATTCACTTTTTGTTTTTGTTATTTTTACACAGTGTTCTGAATGATGAACAATGGTCTACAGCCAATCTTGTGTATTATTATACAAACTTTGGTTGTAAGATTCAGATAACTATTTAATAAAAGCTAAATATTTTATATGAGAGTAAGAAAGAAAAGTATATCTTTGTGTCCACCTTTCTCTGTTAATGCCCTACCTGGCCCCTGGCAAAAGCTTTGCTAGATCCGCCCCTGCACAGTTACCAGCTGTCAGCTAAATAAAAAAAGGAGCTTGGTGTTTATTTCTCTCAGAAACAGTTCATAACTTCCCTTCAACTCATTCATGTCACCTAAAAAAAAGGTAAACCTGTTTCTCCATCACCTGTTCAGCTCTGATGATTCAGTAAGGACATCTCCTGGTTTAGACCAGCCCTTTTTACAGCTGTGGCTCCAGCAAACATCAGCTGATACTAGAAATTAAAATCAAATGAATTCTAACAACAGCTGATCAAGCTTAAACGTGCTGCTGTTATTTAGCGCGATAAACAAGAGCGAAAAGCCGATCGTTGATCAGTTTCATGATTGCAACAGGCGAGAGAATGACAGGGGACGCTTCATAACCACAGAACAAATCGTAATATTTTCTCTGAATGTGGGACGATTCCGTTTGTACGGCAACTCTACGAACTAACGCTTATGAATAAAATAAAGTCCAACGTCAGCAACTTAGCGCCACACAGCTGTATACAAACTCCCGTCGTGCTAGCTAGCACGCAGTGCGATTGTAAAAAGTCAGCACAATGAAAACAAACTACATCTACACTCGGTTTATATCTGACCCAAATAGAGTGCAGTCCATAACTTCTTACCTGAAATTCAGTTCACCTCATGCTCCTGCCTTCGGTTTCCAGCATCATCGGCCCATATAAACGAAAAATAAGTCCCATTTCCCTGATCCACGATTGACCTCCGCGTTCTGAAACGCGGGTGTTGAAATGCGTTTCAGCCGGCGTCACTATAAGCCAAGCCTGGGCTTTTTCAGGAAGGGTCGCTAGCGGTGCTAGCTAGCTAGCCAGCTAGCTATCTGCAACATCGTCAGACAACTTTGCTAATATGGGATGTTTTCACAAAAGCGAGCAGATATTTGAAGTTTACACACCTACATTCTCGCCTGAAAATATCTTAAAAGTTTATTTTGTGACCTAGAAACACTAATAAAAGACATTTAAAACGAAGAGGTGTCCGCCATTGTTTAACTCGGCAGAGGTGTGCTATGAATTGTGGGATATGGAGTTTTCCGTTACCGTAACTATTCAATGGTTCGCGCAACCTTAAAACTTCCAATGGTTCCTGAAAGCAGAGACGCTGTGTGCGCCATTGATATTGTCGTCATTACGGTAATCCAAATAAGGGTAGACAGGCCGTACCACTCCTGGCATACCACTAGAGAGAGCCAACACACCACAAATGAAGTTTGAAATTTGTTTCAATGGGACCAAAAGATGGAGCCAACACACCACAAATGAAGCCTTCCCATTCATTTCAATGGGCAAAAACTTGCAGTAAAATATTCATATTTAAAAACTATAGAAGTAATAAACACCAAAAGTCATAGCACACCATTCCTGATTCAGCCGCACAAAATGATATACCATATGTGAAGCTTGTCTCAAAACTGTGGGAAGGAGTTACGCAGCAAAATTTTAGGCGGAAAAAAGCAAAATTTTAATAAGAATAATAAAGGAAAGTAATCAATAAGAACTAGAAAGCGAAAATTTCAGAAGAAATTTTATGTGTGCCTATGCCGCTGCTAATCACTGTAGTTTGCCATTCATACGGCTACAGAGAGCAAAACTCAGAAGAGCAGCCATTCTCCACCATGAACTATGGTAAAAACAAACACCGCTCACGCTTCACAGATGACAGCTTACAGTTTTGTGTAAAGATGAAGTTACTTTGTACAGCGCCGATTTGCAGACGCTGTGCACACAGGTTCATGAGCAGAAGTCCCATTGTACCACGGCAGACCCGACAATGTTTGCATGAACACACTTTGAAGCATTACATTATAGACCACTTTTCACACATGCATTCACTTTTGTTTTGTTGTTTTTTACACAGTGTTCTGAATTTTGTTATAGGCAATTTTACACAGTGTTCTGAACATGATTTATGAACAATGGTCTACAGCCAATCCTGTGTATTATTATACAAACTACAGCCAATTGTGTATTATTATACAAACTTTGGTTGAGATTCAGATAACTATTTAATAAAAGCTAAATATTTTATATGAGAGTAAGAAAGAAAAGTATATCTTTGTGTCCACCTTTCTCTGTTAATGCCCTAGCCCCCTAAAAGCTTTGCTAGATCCGCCCCTGCACAGTTACCAGCTGTCAGCTACACAAAAAGGAGCTTGGTCTTTGTCTCTCAGAAACAACTCATAACTTCCCTTCAACTCATTCATGTCACCTAAAGTGTAAACCTGTTTCTCCATCACCAGTTCAGCTCTGATGATTCAGTAAGGACATCTCCTGATTTCATCTTCATGCTCCAGCAAACATCAGCTGATACTAGAAATTAAAATCAAAAGAATTCTAACAACAGCTGATCAAGCTTAAACGTGCTGCTGTTGTTTAGCGCGATAAATAAGAGCGAACAGCCGATCATTGATCAGTTTCATGATTGACGTTTCAACACGCGAGAGAATGACAGGGGAGGCTTCAGAACGACAGAATAAATCATAATGTTTTCTCTGAATGTGGGACGATTCCGTTTGTACAGCACGGCAACTCTATGAACTAACCCTAATGAATAAAATAAAGTCCAACGTCAGTAACTTAGTGCGCACACAGCTGTATATAAACTCCCCGTGGCATTACGATTGTAAAGGTCAACGAAAATAAATTACACCTAAACTCGGTTTATATCTGACCCAAATAGAGAGCGACCGGTGCTGACACGAGTTTCACCCGCCTCAATATAAGCCAAGCCTGGGTGCTTTTTTCACGAAGGGTTGCTAGCGGCGCGAGCTAACTATGCTAGCGGCGCTAGCTAGCTAGCCGACTATCAGCAACACATAAGAGAACTGCTGCTAAATAAACTACACCTAAACTCGGTTTATATCTGACCCAAATAGACCCAAAGCGAGCGACCGGTGCTGACACGAGTTTCACCCGCCTCAATATAAGCCAAGCCTGGGTGCTTTTTCACCAAGGGTTGCTAGCGGCGCTAGCTAACTATGCTAGCGGCGCTAGCTAGCTAGCCGCTATCAGCAACACATAAGAGAACTGCTGCTAAATAAACTACACCTAAACTCGGTTTATATCTGACCCAAATAGAGTGCAGGTCATAACTTCTTACCTGAAATTCAGTTCACCTCACGCTCCTGCCTTCGCTTTCCCTGATCCACGATTGACCTCCGCGTTAGCAAACACCGGTCGATCGGCGGTAGCCTCACCGCCTTTTATGTCTCGTTGGCGGCATGTCCTTTCTGTCACACACCGTGGATAGCTGCCCTCTGTTGTAGCTCCACCACCAAACAACTCAGTTATTTTTTCCACATCGACATCAGCTGATACTAGAAATTAGAAGCAAATGAATTCTAACAACAGCTGATCAAGCTTAAACGTGCAGCTGTTGTTTAGGCGATAAACAAACAAACAAGAGCGAAAAGCCGATCATTGATCAGTTTCATTTTTTGATTGAAGTTGCAACAGGCAGAGAATGACAGGGGAAAGGCCAGAACGACAGAATAAATCGTAATATTTTCTGTGAATGTGGCACGATTCCGTTTGTACGGCAACTCTACGAACTAACCATTATGAATAAAATAAAGTCCAACGTCAGTAACTTAGCGCACACAGCTGTATATAAACTCCCGTCGTGCTAGCTAGCGAGAGAGAGAGTCCCTCGCTATCCATTTGCAGCCAAGTCGCGGCAGCTAGCTAGGTAGCCGGCTAGCTGTCAGGCAGGACCGGCGTCGTCAGAGCACTGTCGCTAAATATGGGATGTCTTGATAAAACAAGCAGATATTTGAAGTTTACACACCTACATTCTCGCCTGAAAATATCTTAAAAGCTTATTTTGTGACCTAGAAACACGAATAAAAGACATATAAAACGAAGTGGTGGCCGCCATTGTTCACTCTGTAGAGGCGTGCTATGAATTGTGGGATATTGAGTTTTCCACCAAGCATTACCGTAACTTTTGAATGATTTGCGCAACCTTAAAAATTCCAATGGCTCCTGAAAGCAGCGACGCTGTGCGCACCGTTGAAATTGTCATCATTACGGTAATCCAAATAAGGGTAGACAGGCTGTACCACTCCCGGCATACCACTAGAGAGAGCCAACACACCACAAATGAAGTCTGTTTATTTGGCGCCAAAAGATGAATTGGCCCAAATTTGCACTAAAATCTAAATATTTCAAAAACTATAAAAGTTATAAACACCAAAAGTCAGACCATACTAGTCCAGCTTCAGCCGCACAAAATGATGTAACATATGTAACCCTATTGTCAAAGCTGTTTGGCAGAGGAGCGCGGGAAAATTTTCACTAAAATATTAATATTTAAAAAACTATAAAATTCATAAACACCAAAAGTCATAGCACACCATTCCAGATCCAGCCGCACAAAATGAGGTAACATATATGAAGCTTGTCTCAAAACTGCGGGTCGAGATACACTGCAAAATTTCAGGCGGAAAAAGGAAAATAATAATAATAATAAGAACTAGAAAGCGAAAATTTCAGGAGAAATTTTATGTGTGCCTATGCCGCTGCGAATCAGTGTAGTTTGCCATTCATACAGCTACAGAGAGCAAAACTCAGAAGAGCAGCCATTCTCCACCGTGAACTATGGTAAAAACAAACACCGCTCGCGCCTCACAGATGACAGCTTACAGTTTTGGGTAAAGATGAAGTGACTTTGCACAGCCCCGATTTGCAGATGCTGTGCACACAGGTTCATGAGCAGAAGTCCCATTGTACCACGGCAGACCCGACAATGTTTGCATGAACACTCTTTGAAGCATTACGTTATGGACCACTTTTCACACATGCTTGGTGTACCCACACAGCCGGCTGTAGCTTTTCAACTGACAGCCCGACACACCCAAAAACAGCCGAAAAGAGCACAGACTTTACGCCCGTGGGTCCACCTCCCTGCAGCGGCACTGCAGACCACGCCCGCCACACACACATCAAACACGTAAAATAAATATTTATGCACTTTTGCATTTACTTTTTGTTTTTGTTATTTTTACACAGTAAATGATTAACAATGGTCTACAGCCAATCTTGTGTATTATTATACAAACTTTGGTTGTAAGATGCAGATAACTATTTAATAAAAAGCTAAATATTTTATACGAGAGTAAGAAAGAAAAGTATATCTTTGTGTCCCCCTTTCCCTGTTAATGCCCTACCTGGCCCCTGGCAAAGCTTTGCTAGATCCGCCCCTGCACAGTTACCAGCTGTCAGCTACACAAAAACAGGAGCTTGGTGTTTATTTGTCTCTGAGAAACAGTTCATAACTTCCTTCAACTCATTCATGTCACCTAAAGCAGGGCTCGTAAAATTTCAAAATCCCTGGTAGCCCTTCGGGAGGCACTCTTCAGTTTTTGGTAATAAATTTAAGTAGCCGAAAAAAAAAAGAGGACAATTTTTTGATTGATGTTTTGTTTCCTTTACAATATTATACTTTAATGTATAATATTGTAAAGGAAACAAAACATCAATCTAAAAATATTTAAAACACAAATTACAACAACAATTTCAATCATCAACTCAAATATTTGGTTCTAATTGAACAAATTTCTATGAACTTGTAAGAACTGTACAACAGGAATCAGTCTGTGTCAGATCCTTATTTTGACATTTCCACTGAAATCACAGGTAAGAGGCAAGTGCAACCAAGATCTAGGCCATTTGCTTTTTGAAGTTTGCAAAGACTGCTAAATTTTGCCAGTGGTAGTTCACTCTTTGCAACATAGTAGGCTGTTCTAAACAGATTTTTCAGGACTTCTTGTTATGCTTGGTTTATTTTTAGTATGCTTTTGCAATTGGTGTTTGTTCTGGGAAAGATATTGCAGACTGGGCAATAATGCATTTCTTGCATTTGTCATGGGTTCTGATGGGGTCTTTCTTAAAATGACTGGTCCCAGTAACAAAGGCGCTTGTCGACTCAGAAATCGAGGGAAACTCACAACACACCCGGCAGAACATGAGGTTATTTAGCTCGTCGTATTCCAGCCACATAAATTCTTTAGTCCATGAAACCATAAAGCTGCGCTTTCTTTTTCCCTCATAGTCTGATTTGTCATAACTTTTCCGTTTTGTGGTTGGCTTTTCTTTGGCTGCCCCTTCTTCACCCTGACCTCTCTTGTTTGGCTCTGCAGAACTAAAATACCTGCTTAAATCCATCTGCTCTTACATGCATACTTACATAACGATCAGCAATTCTCTGCATAATCAACCTCTATCACGTTTAAGCTTGCTGCAGGAGATTTCACTTGTCATGTTTGATAGTAAGCTAACGATTGATAAGACGATGTCAGAGGAATTGGTGTGCAATTAATCTGTGACTTACCAATTAGTGCTGTCGCTCTCTACACACAGTTAGCGCAAAGTGAAAGTGAAAGCAAAAAAAACAAGCGCAAATTCAAACGCGATTTCAATGTGTCACATATTGACAGTGGCTCATCGATGCCGATGACATAATTACTCAGCTACATTTGCGAAAGAATGCAAAAGCATTGACATATCTTTCCTCCCATGATAGCCCGAGGGGCAGGGCTGAGATGGATTTTGGTAGCCCGATTGGAAAAATCGCTAGCCCGGGACGCCGGGCTAGCGATTTTCTGAAGCCCTGTAAAGGGTAAACCTGTTTCTCCATCACCAGTTCAGCTCTGATGATTCAGTAAGGACATCTCCTGGTTTGGACCAGCCGCAAAATTAAAATCAAATGAATTCTAACAACAGCTGATCAAGCTTAAGCGTGCTGCTGTTGTTTAGCGCGATAAACAAGAGCGAAAAGCCGATCGTTGATCAGTTTCACGATTGAAGTTGCAACAGGCCAGAGAATGACGGGGAGGCTTCATAACGACAGAATAAATCGTAATATTTTCTCTGAATGTGGGGACGATTCCGTTTGTACGGCAACTCTACGGACTAACCGTTATGAATAAAATAAAGTTCAACGTCAGTAACTTAGCGCACACAGCTCTATAGAAACTCCTGTGCAATTCATAACTTCTTACCTGAAATTCAGTTCACCTCACGCTCCTGCCTTAGGTTTCCCTGATCCACGGTCTACCACCGGTCAATCGGCGGTCCCTCGCCGCCTCGTATGTCTCGTTCCGCATGTTTTCTGACACACACGGTAGATAGCTGCTCTCTGTTGTAGCTGCGCGTTAGCCAAGACCAAACAACTCAATTATTATTTCCACATCGACCAGCATCATCGGCCCATATAAGCGAAAAATAAGTCCACCTAAGACAGTCTGTTGGCGGCGAACAGGTGATGGTCAGCAGTCTCACTGAAGGCAAGCCCGGGTGCTCGAAGGGGTCGCTAGCTAGCGGCGCTAGCCACGCTAGCTAGTTAGCCGGCAACATCGTCAGATATAATATGGGATGTTTTGACAAAGCGAGCAGATATTTGAAGTTTACACACCTACATTCTCGCCTGAAAATATCTTAAAAGTTCATTTTGTGACCTAGAAACACGAATAAAAGGCGTTTAAAAGCGAAGAGGTGTCCGCCATTGTTGAACTCGGCAGAGGCGTGCTATGCATTATGGGATATTGAGTTTAAAAACAAGCATACAGATTTCGGCCGTACTACTCGGTATACCACTAGAGAGAGCCAACCCACCACAAATAAAGTCTGTTTCTATGGAAATTGGCCTAAATTTGCACTAAAATGTAAATATTTCAAAAACTATAAAAGTCATGAACACCAAAAGTGTATACCATACTAGTCCAGCTCCAGCCGCACAAAATGATCTAACATATGTAACCCTATTGTCAAAACTGTTAGGCAGAGAGGCGCGGGAAAATTTTCACTAAAATATTAATATTTAAAAAACTATAATAGTTATAAACACCAAAAGTCATAGCACACCATTCCTGATCCAGCCGCACAAAATGAGGTAACATATATGAAGCTTGTCTCAAAACTGCGGGCCGAGTTTCGCTGCAAAATTTCAGGCGGAAACTGGAGAATAATAATAATAATAACTAGAAAGCGAAAATTTCAGAAGAAATTTTATGTGTGCCTATGCCGCTGCTAATCACTGTAGTTGCCATTCATACGGCTACAGACAGAAAAACTCAGAAGAGCAGCCATTCTCCACCATGAACTATGGTAAAACAAACACCGCTCACGCTTCACAGATGACAGCTTACAGTTTTGTGTAAAGATGAAGTTACTTCATTACAGCGCCGATTTGCAGGCGCTGTGCACACAGGTTCATGAGAAGTCCCATTGTACCACGGCAGACCCGACAATGTTTGCATGAACACGCTTTGAAGCATTACATTATAGACCACTTTTCACACATGCATTCACTTTTTGTTTTTGTTATTTCTACACAGTGTTCTGAATTATGAACAATGGTCTACAGCCAATCTTGTGTATTATTATACAAACTTTGGTTGTGAGATTCAGATAACTATTTAATAAAAGCTAAATATTTTATATGAGAGTAAGAAAGAAAAGTATATCTTTATGTCCACCTTTCTCTGTTAATGCCCTACCTGGCCCCTGGCAAAAGCTTTGCTAGATCCGCCCCTGCACAGTTACCAGCTGTCAGCTACACAAAAAAGGAGCTTGGTGTTTACAGGGAGTGCAGAATTATTAGGCAAATCAGTATTTTGTCCACATCATCCTCTTCATGCATGTTGTCTTACTCCAAGCTGTATAGGCTCGAAAGCCTACTACCAATTAAGCATATTAGGTGATGTGCATCTCTGTAATGAGAAGGGGTGTGGTCTAATGACATCAACACCCTATATCAGGTGTGCATAATTATTAGGCAACTTCCTTTCCTTTGGCAAAATGGGTCAAAAGAAGGACTTGACAGGCTCAGAAAAGTCAAAAATAGTGAGATATCTTGCAGAGGGATGCAGCAGTCTTAAAATTGCAAAGCTTCTGAAGCGTGATCATCGAACAATCAAGCGTTTCATTCAAAATAGTCAACAGGGTCGCAAGAAGCGTGTGGAAAAACCAAGGCGCAAAATAACTGCCCATGAACTGAGAAAAGTCAAGCGTGCAGCTGCCAAGATGCCACTTGCCACCAGTTTGGCCATATTTCAGAGCTGCAACATCACTGGAGTGCCCAAAAGCACAAGGTGTGCAATACTCAGAGACACGGCCAAGGTAAGAAAGGCTGAAAGGCGACCACCACTGAACAAGACACACAAGCTGAAACGTCAAGACTGGGCCAAGAAATATCTCAAGACTGATTTTCTAAGGTTTTATGGACTGATGAAATGAGAGTGAGTCTTGATGGGCCAGATGGATGGGCCCGTGGCTGGATTGGTAAAGGGCAGAGAGCTCCAGTCCGACTCAGGCGCCAGCAAGGTGGAGGTGGAGTACTGGTTTGGGCTGGTATCATCAAAGATGAGCTTGTGGGGCCTTTTCGGGTTGAGGATGGAGTCAAGCTCAACTCCCAGTCCTACTGCCAGTTTCTGGAAGACACCTTCTTCAAGCAGTGGTACAGGAAGAAGTCTGCATCCTTCAAGAAAAACATGATTTTCATGCAGGACAATGCTCCATCACACGCGCGTCCAAGTACTCCACAGCGTGGCTGACAAGAAAGGGTATAAAAGAAGGAAAAACTAATGACATGGCCTCCTTGTTCACCTGATCTGAACCCCATTGAGAACCTGTGGTCCATCATCAAATGTGAGATTTACAAGGAGGAAAACAGTACACCTCTCTGAACAGTGTCTGGGAGGCTGTGGTTGCTGCTGCATGCAATGTTGATGGTGAACAGATCAAAACACTGACAGAATCCATGGATGGCAGGCTTTTGAGCGTCCTTGCAAAGAAAGGTGGCTATATTGGTCGCTGATTTGTTTTTGTTTTGTTTTTGAATGTCAGAAATGTATATTTGTGAATGTGGAGATGTTATATTGGTTTCACTGGTAAAAATAAATAATTGAAATGGGTATATATTTGTTTTTGTTAAGTTGCCTAATAATTATGCACAGTAATAGTCACCTGCACACACAGATATCCCCTAAAATAGCTAAAACTAAACACAAACTAAAAACTACTTCCGAAAACATTCAGCTTTGATATTAATGTGTTTTTGGGTTCATTGAGAACATGGTTGTTGTTCAATAATAAAATTATTCCTCAAAATACAACTTGCCTAATAATTCTGCACTCCTGTATGAGAGTAAGAAAGAAAAGTATATCTTTGTGTCCACCTTTCTCTGTTAATGCCCTACCTGGCCCCTGGCAAAAGCTTTGCTAGATCCGCCCCTGCACAGTTACCAGCTGTCAGCTAAATAAAAAAAGGAGCTTGGTGTTTATTTCTCTCAGAAACAGTTCATAACTTCCTTCAACTCATTCATGTCACCTAAAAAAAGGTAAACCTGTTTCTCCATCACCAGTTCAGCTCTGATGATTCAGTAAGGTCATCTCCTGGTTTCGACCAGCCGCTTCTACAGCTGTGGCTCCAGCAAACATCAGCTGATACTAGAAATTAAAATCAAATGAATTCTAACAACAGCTGATCAAGCTTAAAGCGTGCTGCTGTTGTTTAGCGCGATAAACAAACAAGAGAGAAAAGCCGATCATTGATCAGTTTCATGACTGAAGTTTGAACAGGCGAGAGAATGACAGGGGAGGCTGTCATAAAGTTCAACATCAGTAACTTAGCGCACACAGCTGTATAGAAACTCCATCGTGCTAGCTACCACGCAGTACGAGTTATTATAACTGATTGTAAAAAGTCAGCACAACGAAAATAAACTACACCTAAACTCGGTTTATATCTGACCCAAATAGAGTGCAGGTCATAACTTACCTGAAATTCAGTTCACCTCACGCTCCGACCGGCAGCCGCCTGCTTCTCCTGCCTTCGGTTTCCCTGATCCACGATCTACCACCGGTCGATCGGCGGTCGCCTCGCCGCCTCGTTCCCCGCATGTTCTTTCTGACACACACCGGTGGATAGCTGCCCTCGGTTGTAGCTCGCGTCAGCGACTACCAAACAACTCAGTTATTTTTTCCACATCGACCAGCATCTGGACAATCCACCGCCTTTCACTGTTTGTACCGTTACTAAAAAAAAAAACCCTCATCGGCTCATAAAACGAAAAATAAGTCCAGCTATGACCCTGAGTCAAAAGACAGCCAGCTCGGGTTAGCTAGCTACCTGTCTAGCTCTTTGCAGGCACCGAAAACATCAGAGCTAATATGGGATGTCTTGGTAACACGAGCAGATATTTGAAGTTTACATCTGGCCAATCCACCACCTTTCACTGTTTATACCGTTACTAAAATGAATAAATAAATAAATCATCGGTCCATATAAAGCGAAAAATAAGTCTAGCTAAAACACATACTGTCGGCGAGCGACCGGGTGCTGACACGAGTTTCACCCGCCTCAATATAAGCCAAGCCTGGGTGCTTTTTCACGAAGGGTCGCTAGCGGTGCTAGCTAACTATGCTAGCGGCGCTAGCTAGCTAAGCCGACTATCAGCAACACATAAGAGAACTGCTGCTAAATAAACTACACCTAAACTCGGTTTATATCTGACCCAAATAGAGTGCAGGTCATAACTTCTTACCTGAAATTCAGTTCACCTCACGCTCCTGCCTTCGCTTTCCCTGATCCACGATTGACCTCGCGTTAGCAAACACCGGTCGATCGGCGGTCGCGGCATGTCCTTTCTGTCATACACGGTGGATAGCTGCCCACTGTTGTAGCTCCGCGTTATAGCACCACCAAACAACTCAGTTATTTTTCCACATCCAGCTGTAACTCCGATTCTGTGCGAGCATTTGCGAGAGACCGGGAGGTGAAACGACAGAGAGAGTCCCTCGCTATCCATTTGCAGCCAAGCGCGGCAGCTAGCTAGGTAGCCGGCTAGCTGTCAGGCAGGACCAACGTCGTCAGAGCACTGTCGCTAAATATGGGATGTCTTGATAAAACAAGCAGATATTTGAAGTTTACACACCTACATTCTCGCCTGAAAATATCTTAAAAGTTTATTTTGTGACCTAGAAACACGAATAAAAGACATATAAAACGAAGTGGTGGCCGCCATTGTTCACTCTGTAGAGGCGTGCTATGAATTGTGGGATATGGAGTTTTCAACACAAGGATAAAATCTTTTCGGCTGTACTACTCCCGGTATACCACTAGAGAGAGCCAAGACACCACAAATGAAGTCTGTTTCTATGGTGCCAAAAGCAGAATCTTTCTCAGGAGCCTAGAAATTGGCCTAAATTTGCACTAAAATCTAAATATTTCAAAAACTATAAAAGTTATAAACACCAAAAGTCACACCATACTAGCCCAGCGCCAGCCGCACAAAATGATGTAACATATGTACCCCTATTGTCAAAACTGTTTGGCAGAGGAGCGCGGGAAAATTTTCACTAAAATATTAATATTTAAAAAACTATAATATTCATAAACACCAAAAGTCATAGCACACCATTCCAGATCCAGCCGCACAAAATGAGGTAACATATATGAAGCTTGTCCAAAAACTGCGGGTCGAGATACACTGCAAAATTTCAGGCGGAAAAAGGAAAATAATAATAATAATAATAAGAATAATAAATCCGACGAATAGTATATGTGTGCCTCTTGTCATAGGCACACATAATAATAATAATAATAATAAATCCGAGGAATAGTAATATGTGTGCCTCTTGGCATAGGCACACATAATAATAAATCCGAGGAATAGTAATATGTGTGCCTCTTGGCATAGGCACACATAATAATAAATCCGAGGAATAGTAATATGTGTGCCTCTTGTCATAGGCACACATAATGAAAACAAAGTAACATTGTGCCAGTGAACTGTCACGTCAACCTGCAGTTCCTTTCAGCAATACAGAGCTTTATACTGAGGTTCAGTTCTTTTATTTATTAGTGTAGTGTAGTTGGAAATTTATTTTTGCTGAAACCTAATGTAAAATTTGGAAGTGCATCTTGCTGTGCATTAGAGGACAGCTGTGATTTGGTAGCACTGCATAAAGGAGTAGAATCTTGCAAAAACATGAAGGTAAATCTGGAACTTTCATAAGAACTTTAGATGTCTGACAAGTAAATGTCAGTTGTTGGCTTACTCTTAGCAGTCACATAGTCTTATTTTCCACTGCAGCAACAATAAAAAAAGCTTAAAAACCCTGCTCTTCACTACCTGATGTCTATGTTTCCATTTTAAATTTCCTCCTTTCTGTTAAGTAATGGGATTCACTTTTCCCTAATCGTTCAATCATGAACTCTTCACAGAAGCTAGACTTCCAAACTAGTTGCCAAGTCACAAATCCTGTTACATGATTGGAATAACATTTAGAGAATAGTCTTATTATGCTAACTGTAAAATATTTAACAGTTGGGGAGCTATAAAAGTTACAGCAAGTGGTTGCCAACTGTCACTCGCTATTAGCCCTGTGTTAGCCTGGTGACCTGCCCAGATTGTACCCTGCTTCTCCTGCTATGACAGCTGGGATAGGCTCCAGCCTCCCGTAATCTTGAATGGATAAGCAGAAGAGAATGGATGAATGGGATACACTAAATGCTGGAACCTTACATTCATGTATATATTACAGATATTAACTGTACTTTGCTCTGTACTGTACACATTCCTTCTAAAGTCACACTCTAAATACAGCACTTTACTGTCATTTTTGAATCTACGACATCTTTCTGCAGCTAATTACGAGGTCTAAACCATCTTTGGTAAGGACCATAGCCCTAATTCTAACCCTGTGCAGTCCTCTGGTTTTAAGATAAGCATTTGACATGTAAATCGAAATGAGGCAACAATAGAGTTTAATTGATTTAACAGGACTACATTTGAATAAATAAAAAGTTCAGCTAACATTAATCCAACCGTTAATAAAATGACTGCATTTAGGATTTATGTGCATTTGGCTAAAATGTGTTAGCATCAGTTGCAGTTTTAAGATATTTTGTATGTCTCTATAATAATACATTGGAAATGTTAATATATATTTATGCGCATCAAATAAAAAACACATTTATTGAATTACAGTATTGTAAACTGCAAAGTTTTTATAGTATGATTATTGTACTGCAAAAATACACTTTCTCTTGCTGTAGAAGTGAAATACAGTTTTGAGTCACAGTAACTTACAGTAGTAGCCTGTTTATTTACAATGTGCAATGCTGAAATAACCACTTCTCTCTTCAGCGCCTTGAGGTAAAGAGCTTTAGCCCACACTTGAGGTTCTGCTGTGATATTTCATATTTTGTGCCTTGTAGCTTTTTACAGCATTTTTTCCTTTGGGAACCAGACTGTCTGGTAATATTTAAAAACTCCACCCCCATATCTGGCCGCACTCTTCCCCTCCCTCTCACTCTGACCCTCTTTCTTTAC